>NW_007261751.1:0-6413 GCF_000164805.1 Carlito syrichta | reverse complement strand
CCAAAGAATGCAGCCAGAATTGCCCACTGAGCCTCCCCAAGAGGAGTTCCTAATGCAGGGACGTGTCTCTGCCTGGGTGCCCACTCCTCCATCTGCCTCGTTCCCCAGGGTCCACTGGCACGCTCCTCCCAGGGGCTGCCTCAGGGAAAGGGAGGGCATAAGTATCAAACCTTTGTGGGGATGGCTGGGTGATGCACGTCTGTCTCCTTGGCACTCGGGGAGGCTGAGAGGGGAATCTGACCATAGCCAAAGATCTCGAGACAAGGGTGGACACCATAGCAAGTCCCCATCTCGACCCCAAGAAAAACAGAGAAAACCTTGGGAGAGGTCAATCCTCAGGGGAGGATTGCCTCCAGCCCAGAGTTCAAGACTAGGCATGAATACCAGGATGTGGACCAAATGGAAAGCCCATGATTGCAGCAGTTTGGGAGCTCAGGTAGAGAGGATGGCTCAAGTTGGGTAGTTTGAGAGCAGCCTGGCAACCTAGTGAGGAAAGAAAAGAAAAGAAAAGAAAAGAAAGAAAGAAAGAAAGAAAGAAAGAAAGAAAGAAAGAAAGAAAGAAAGAAAGAAAATCCATTCTTTTGCAAACATGTTGCCCCAGACCTTCTCTCCCATCCCTCTCACATGTGAGGGTCCCCCAGCTCAGCACCTTCCAGCCCAACCCAGACCAATGCCTTCCCCCACTTTGGTGCGGGAGTTCCTGAGACTACCTGGTCACATTCCTGCCAACTCTCCTCTCTGAGGTGAGAAATGTGCCGCAGGCAGGCTGACCTGCCGATTCGGCAATGAGGACATTTTGCCAAGAAAGGTCAGGGACACATCCCTCACCTGAGAGCCATTCTTCTCCCCAGTTCCATTTTCCTGGCTCAAAGGCCAGTCACCTTGTGTACACAGAACACACAGTTGAGAATTTGTGCACGATTCTGATGTTTTTGGAGACAGGGTGTGGCTCTGTGGCCCAGGCTTAAAATTGCAGGCTCTGGTGATCCATCCACCTCAGGCTCCGAAGTGGCCAGGATGACAGGAACCTGGACCCCAGATCCACAGTTTGAGTGGGTGCAGAGATGGGGTCTCCCTGCATGGTTCAGCTTGGCGTTGGGCTCCTAGGCTCCAGCCATCCTCCTACCTCAGGCTCCCAGAGCACTGGGATTCCAGGCATGGGCAGCCATGCGAAGCTTTCTGGTTTGTTTTCAATGAAGGATCAAAACTGGGTTCAGGGGCTTAGCCTCATATTTCAAGCACTTTTGGAGGGCTGAGACCCAATCGAGCAAAGTGACAAGACCTCATCTCTACCTTCCATCCCAAATGAGGTGGGTGTGGTGGTGTGTGTCTGTGGTTCTGGTTCCTCAGAAGGCCGGGAAAAGGCTCGCCAGAGCCTGGTAGGCAAATGCTTTTGTAGCCTGGAGCGAACCACTGCCCTCTCGACTGGGTGACGAAGTGAGAATCCAACTCAAAAAAAAGGAGAAAAGGAAAAAAAAAGAAGAGCATCTATTTTTTGCATGGAGTTGGCATTATCGTGAACAGACAGCGATCAATTGGGAAAGGTGCCCCAGACTTGGGCATAAAGTTTCTGTAAGACGGTGGATCAGCACACAATCAGGCTATGAATTTGGGAATCTGAGGCAGTGGACCACTGGAGCCTAGAGGTTCGAGACCAGCCTGGCCATATAGCAAGTCCTTGTTGCTCCGGGGATGCAAAAACACAGGAGTGGCAGGCGGTAGTGACCATGGTCCCGGCTACACAGTATGTGGTGGCCTTCATCCTGGGGCATTTTGTTGTGTCATCCCCACTGACCGAACGTATGAGACCTGGCTGGGCACTGTTGCTAACGGCGGTCAGACCCAAGCCCTAGGAGGTTGAGGCAGGAAGCAGGCTGAGCCCAGGACACCAGTCTGGGCAATGTGGAAAGACCTCGTCTTGGTGAGAGGTCTCCAAAATCGAGTCAGGGGTGGTGGCTCCTGGACTCCCAGCTGTCCGGGGACCTAGGCAGGAGGACCACCTGAGACCAGGAGGTCGAGGCCCCGGGAGCCATGATCATGCTTCTGCACCTTAGCTAGGGTGATGGAGACTTCAGCAACAAAAAAGATGCCTCCCTCGTGTGCCACAACAGGCATCCATGGCTCCCCAGGGACAGATCTGCATGGGTGGGGGACGATAGAGTAATCGGAAATGGAAGGGGCCCACTCTAGTCCAAAGATGGCAGACCGGGTAACAGTAACCTGGAATGGACGTGGTGTTCCTGTCTACCTTGATCACTCTGCTCCATGACCGCCTTAGGGTGGGGCCATCTGTTTTGTGAGCTCAAACATGTCTTTGCCATGGGGCATGAGTGTGGAGAGGGAGGCAGGCCTTCTGGGGCACGTGGACGAATGCGCGGGACAGATGTGCCCGGTAGCCACCTTTGAAACCTCCCGTGAACAACAGGCCAGAAAGTGCCTTTTCTTCTTCCATACCTGAGGGTGACTACTCTCACTGTGTGGCAAGGTTGGTGGTGGTAGTGGTAGTGGTGATTATTTTTATTTGGGTTCGGAATATCGGTCTGTCATCCAGGTCAGAGCACCGAGGCATACCCATGGCCACTGTGGTCTCCACATGCTGGGCTCAGGTGATCCTCCCACCTTGGCCCCACGAGTGGTGGGAAACACAAGCCTGCACCACCACGCCTGGCTAGTCTTTAGATTTATTTTTGATTTCTGAGACGAGATCTCGCCCTGTGTCCTGGGCTGGTATCAAACCTGCAGTCTCAGTCCATCCACTCACCTGGGCCTCTGAAGGGCCAGAATGCCAGGCTGAGGCCCGGAGCCTGGCCTGTAGTTTTGGTGGTGGTGGTGGTTGGAGTATGATTCTGAGTGGGAGTTCTGCTCTCTCGCACAGGTCAGTGTGCAGGGGCATGCTCATGGAAACTGTGGACTCCACCTACTGGGCTCAGACAATCCTCCCATCATGGCCCAAGAAGTCGAGCCCCATGGTCAGAGACCAGCTTGGGTGAGGTGGCCAAAACTCGTCTCGGTGAAAGGGTCCCAAAATCGAGTAAGGTGTGGTGAGCCACAGAGTCCAGGCTGCTTGGGGGTCAAGGATGGAGGACTAGTTGAGTCCCACAGGTCAAGGCCCCGTAAGCCACGATTGTGCTGCCATGCCCCAGCCCAGCAACAGAGACTCCGGTGACAAAAAAGATGCCTCCAGCTTCCGTCACGACAGGTGTCCACGGTTCCCCAGGGAAAGGTCTGCTTGGGCATGGGATGATGGAGTGATCAGGAGAGGAAGTGTCACTCCCCCTTCCCAAAGGTGGTAGATGGGGCAACCGGAAACTGGTGGGGAGGGGCGGAGATGGCTGTGTGACTCATGCAAAACCCAGAAAACCTTTGGGTGAGGGCAGGCTTCGGCAGGTGGATCACCTCCGAACCAGAGTTAAAGACCCGGCAGGAAGACTAGAGTGTTGACCAAATGGAAAGCCTGGGATCGTAGCAGGTTGGGAGGCCCAGGCCAAGAGGGTGGCCAGCATTGGTTGGTTTGAGAGCAGCCTGGGCAACCTAGAGAGGAAAGAAAAGAAAGAAAGAAAGAAAGAAAGAAAGAAAGAAAGAAAGAAAGAAAGAAAGAAAGAAAGAAAGAAAGAGAAAGAAAGGAAGGAAAGAGAGAAAAAAAGAAAACAATACATTCTCCTGGAAATCTTCTGCCCACAGTCCTTACCCCCATGCCTCCTCCACATGTGAGGATGCCCCAAGCTCAGTACCTTCCAGCCCCAACACTCACAATGGCTACCCCCCTTTGGTGCGGGAGATCCCAAGGTTTTCTGTTCATGTTCGTGCCAGCTCTCCTCTCCGAGGTGAGAAAAGTGCCCGAGGCAAGCTGACCATCTGACTCGACGATGAGGACCTTCCAAAAGGCCAGGGGCACATCCCTCACCCGGCATTATTTCTTCCAGCCAATCCCATTTATCCTGGATTAAAAACAGTTGCCCTTTGAAGACACCACCCGCAGTTGAGTATCTGTGTATGATTCTGAAGTTTTTGGAGATAGGGTCTGTTTCTGTGGCCCAGGCTGGGGCCCGGGAACACGACCCTAGTTCACTGCCAGTCTCATAATCGTGGGCTCTGGCGATCCTCCCACCTCAGCCTCCAGAGTGGCTGGGACAATGGGCACCCCAACCCCAGACCTCCTGCTTGAATGGATGCAGAGATCAGGTCTCCCTGTGGCCGGGCTGGGTATGAGCTCCTGGGCTCCAGCCATTCTCCCACCTTGGCCTCCCAGAGATTTGGGATTCCAGGCATGGGCCACTGTGCCAGGTCTTCTGGTTCATTTTAGAAGAAGGATCGAGGCCAGGTTTGGGTGTTCAGCCTCGACATACCAGCGCATTGGGAGGTTGAGGCCAGTGGCTGGCCCTAGCCCGCATGTGTGAGAAGTGCCCAGGTAACTTTGTGAGAACTCCTCTCTACCTTCTATCCCAAATGAGCCAGGCATGGTGGCATGTGACTGTAATTCCATCTGCTCAGATGGCCGGGGTCAAAGACTTGCAGGGCCCAGCAGGCTGAGGCTGCAGTGGCCAGGAGCAAGTCACCACCCTCTAGCCTGGGTGACAGAGTGAGACTCTGACTCAAAAAAAGGAAACTAAAGAAGAGCATCCATTTGCATATATCCCAATATATATATTGGGATAATCGTGAACAGACAAAATACATTGGGGAATGACACCTCAGTCTTGGGTGTAGCGTTCCCAAAAGATGGTGTATCGGCAGGCAATCGGGCAGTGTATTTGGGAGGCTGAGGTGGTGGGATGCTGGGGCAGCCTTGAGCATGTAGCAAGACCTCATCGCTCCCGATAACGCAAGCTATCAAGTCGTGCATGGTGGCGCACATGGTCCCAGCTACACGGAATGTGGTGGCCTCCGTCCTGGGGTGTGCCTTTGTGTCGACCTGGCCTACAGCACTTGTGAGTCCAGGTTGGGCACCGTGGTGCATGGCCATCAGCCCCGGACCCTGGAAGGCCAAGATGTGAGGCTGCCTGAGCCCTGGGATCAGATACCAGACCGGGCGACATGGCCAGACGTCGTCTTGGCAAGAAGGGCCCAAAACTACTCAGACGTGGTGGGCCCCGGAGTCCAAGCTTTTGGAGGGCAAGGCAGTAGAATCGCCTGAGCCCTGCAGGTTGAGTTCCTGGATGCCACGATGCATGCAGAGACAATATGGTGCCTCCTATAGGTGTCACGATGGGTGTACACAGTTTCCTGGGGAAAGGTCTACGTGAGCCTGGGATGATGGAGTGATTGGGAGAGGAAGGGACCCTCACCCCAGCAGAAGGAGGCAGACCAGGAGACCGGAACCTGGGCTGGCCGTGGCCTTGCTGGTACACCTTGATTGCTCTATGCCCAATGGTTGCCTAACTTGGGGCAGTCTATGTCATGAGATCACATGCATCTTTTCCATGTGGCACGAGTGTGGAGGGTGGAGGCAGGCCTTCTGGGATGCGTGGCTGAAGACATAGGATGGACGTGCCCAGTGGCCACCATTGAAACCTCCCACTAATGACAGGCAGGAATGTGCTGTTTCCTCTCCCATCCCTGATTATGACTCCTCACGCTGAATGGCAGGGGAGGTGGTGGTGTATGTATGTGGTGGTGATTATGATTATTTGGAGTCGGAATCCCACTCTTTCACCCAGGCATGAGGGCTGGGTCATGTTCATGGCCACCGCGGATTCCTCCTGATGGGCTCAGGTGATCTTTCCACCTCAGCTCCCTGAGTGACAGGACACGGGCCTGTGTCACCACAACCGGCTAATCTTTGTATTTATTTTTGAAGGCTGAGACGAGTCTCATGCCATGTCCCAGGTTGGTGTCTAACCTACAGCTCAGGCTGTCCAACCCCTAAGTCTGAAGGTCTGGAATGCCAGGCTGAGCCTGTGAGCCAGGCATGTATTTGTGGTGGTGGTTGGTATTATTTTCATTTGGAATCCCACTCTGTTGCCAAGACCAGAGTGCAGGGGTCCACTCTCCATCCCCATGGCCTCCACCAACTGGGCTACATTCATCCTCCCACCACAGCCTCCCGAGCAGCAGGAAAAACAGGTGTGTGCAACCACGCTAGTCTAATATTTTAACATCTTGTTGCGACAAGGTTTCCCCAAGATTTCTGGGCTGGTCTTGACCCTGGGGCTCAGGAAATATTTTTGCCTCAGTCTTTCAGTATGCCTCAATGACAGGTGTGAGACCACACGTCTTGCCCCCGCACTGTTCATGGGGCACTACCATGAGGCCCACTCCCTTCTGATGAGCAGGGACCCCAGTATGGGTGGCTGGATTTGCCCACCTAGCCCTCTCCAGGGAGAGCGTCTGACACAGGGGAGTGTCTCTGTTGGGGCACCCACCCCTCTGCCCACCTCAATTCCCAGGGTGGACCTGCTCGCTCCTCCCATGGG
>NW_007261750.1:17246-22565 GCF_000164805.1 Carlito syrichta | reverse complement strand
GGTAGCTAGCTAGTTAAGTCAGCTGGCTAGCCAGCTAACCAACCAACTAGCTAGTCAGTTAGTTAAGTCAGCTAGATAGCCAGCAAGCTAGTTAATTCAGCTAGCAATTCAGTTGACTATTCTGCCAGCTAGTTAAGTCAGCTAGGTAATCAGTTTGCTAGTCAGCTAGTTAGTTGTCAACTAGCTAGTCAACTAGTTATTTAGTTAGATAGTTATGTCAGCTAGCTAGCTAACTAGCCAGTTACTTGGCTAGTTAGGTCAGCTATCTAGGCAGGTTAATAGCTTGTTTGCTTGCTAGTTATGTCAGCTAGATAGTCAGCTAGCTAGTTAGCCTGCTTGTTAATTCAGCTAGCAAATCAACTAGTTACTTAGCTAACTAGTAAGCTAGAAACTGAGCTAGCTAGTCAGCTAACGAGTGGGCTCACTCGCTTTTCATTAGTTCAGCTAACTAGTCGACTCTCTGTCCTGCCAACCAGTCAGCAAACTAGTCGGCTGGCCCACCAGCCAAGAGGTCAACAAACTTGTCGGCTTGCTCACAGGCAAACAGGTCAGCTAACGAGTTGGCTGGCACACCAACCGACTAGTTAATTCAGCTCACCTGTCGGTTTGCTCGTAGGCCTTCTAGTTAAGGTTGCTTACCTGTCGGTTCACTCATCAGGTGACTAGTTAAGTAGGCTCACCAGTTGGCTCACTCCCTGGCCAAATAGTTAAGTCTTTTGACCAGTCAAATAATCGCCAGCTGACTAAAGTCAGCTGACCAGTACCTGACTCGCCAGCCAGCTAGTTAAGTCAGCTGACCATTCGGCTCACTCGCCAGAAGACTAATTAATTCAGTAGAGCATTCGGCTCACTCGCCATCTGACTACTCAAGTCAGCTGACCAGTAGGCTCACTCGCTGTTTAGTTAAGTCAGCTCACCTGTAGGCTCACTCACCGGCCGAGTAATTAAGACAACTAACCGGTCGACTGACTACACATACAACTAGTGAAATCAGCTAACCAATCGTCCAGCTAGTTGGCCAACTAGTCAGCCGACAAGTTAGGTCAGCTAGCTAGTAGGCCGACAAGTAAGGTCAGCTAAGTAGTTTGATGACTAGTCATCCGACTAGTTAGGTCAGCAGACTAGCATCCATCAATTTAAACGAACTAACTAGTGGGCAAACTAGTCAATCAACTAGTCAACTCTGCTAATTAGTCAGCCGAGTAGTCGGCCATCTAGCTATGCCAGCTAACAAGTCGGCCAAGTAGTCAGCCAACATGTTAAACCTACTAACTAGTCGGCCGAATCATCAGCAAACAAATTAAGTCAGCTAGCTAATTCGTTAACAAGCTAGGTAAGTCAGCTTATTAACTCGATTACCAACAAGTTAAAACAGTTATCTAACTCATAATCCACCTCGTCAAGTCAGCTAACTGTCTCGTTAGCCAACTTTTTAAGTCAGCAAGCTAACTCACCTAACTAACTAGCTAAGTCAGCTATTATAATTCAACTAGCTCACTAGTTAGCTAACTATATAATTCAACTACTTGAGTTTGCTACCTAACTAGTTAGCCAATTAGTTAAGTCAGCTAGTTATTCAACTAGCTATATAGTTAGCTAAATATTTGTTTCAGGTAGTTAAGTCAGTTAGCTAACTAGTAAAGTCAGTCATTTAAGTCAACTAGCTAAGTAGTTAACTAGCTAAGACAGCTATTTAAGTAAACTTTCTAATTAAGTCAGCTGGTTAAGACAGCTAGCAATCTAGTTAACTAACAGGTTAAGGCAGCAGTTTGAATCAGGTAGTTAGCTAGTTACCTAACGTGTTAAGTCAGCTGGTTGAGTCAGTTAGTATGCTAGTTAGCAAGTGAGTTAAGTCAGCTGGTTGAGTAGGCTAGCTAGCCAGTTAGCTAACAAGTTATGTCAGCTGGATGAGTCAGCAGGCTAGCTAGTTAGCTAACGAGTTAAGCAGGTGGTTGAATCAGCTAGCTAGCTCGTTAGCTAAAGAGTTAAGTCAGATGATTAAGTCAGCTAGCTAGCACGTTAGATGAGTAAGCTAACTAGTTATATAGCTGGTTAAGAGAGCTGATTATCTATGCAACTATTTAAGTCAGCTTGTTAGCTAGGTAGTTAGCTGGTTAGCTAACTATTTAAGCCAGCTGGCTAGTTAGATATCTAGTGTGTTAACTAACTATTTAATTCAACTAGATAGCTAGGTAGCTAACTAGTTAAGTCAGTTAGTGAAGTCAGTTGGCTAGCCAGCTGGCTAGCTGGTAAATTCAGCAAGTTAAGAGAGCTGGCTAGTCAACTGGCAAGGTAGGCAGCTAGGTAGTTAAGTCAGCTAGATAGTTACCTGGCTAGCTAGTGATGTCAGCAAGTTAAGACAGCTGGATAGCCAACTGGCTAGCTGGTTCAGTCAGCTAGTTTAATCAGCTCTCTAGCCAGTGGGTTAGGTAGGTAGGTAGCAACATAAGTCAGTTTACTAACCAGCAGACTAGCTGGTCAATTCACCTATTTAAGTCAGCTGGCTAACCTGTTTTCTAGGTAGGTAGCTAGCTAGATAAGTGAGCTGGCTAGCCAGCTTGCTATCATAAGTCAGCTAAATAAATCAGCTGGCTGTCCGGCTGGCTAGATAGGTAGACATCTAGTTAAGTCAACTGGTTAGTCAGGGTTGTAGCTGGTTATGTCAGCTAGTTAAGTCATCTGTCAACCAGCTGGCTAGCTAGTTAAGTCAAATCATTAAGTAAGTTGGCTATACAGCTGGTTAGCTAGTTAAAAAGCTAGATAAGTCAGATGGGTAACCATCTGGCCAGTTAGTTATTTCAGCTAGTTAAGTCACCTGGCCAGCTAGGAAGCTCGCTACATAAGTCAGCTTGTTATGTCAGCCAGCTATCTACTTAAGTAAGTTAGATAAGTCAACTGGCTAGCTAGATAGCTAGCTAGGTAGCAAGCTAGTTAAGTCAGGTAGTTAAACCAGCTGTCTAGCTAGGTAACTATCTGGTTAAGTCAGCTAGTAAATTCAACTTGCAAGCTAGTTAAGTCAGGGGGTAATGTCAGCTGGCTAGCCAGCTGCCTAGCTGGGTAACTATCTAGTTAAGTCAGCTGGCTAGCCCGTTAACTAGCTAGCTAAGTAAATTGGTTAAGTCAGCTTACTAGTCAGCTGGTTAGCTAGAAAGATAGATAGTTAAGTCAGCTGGCAAGCCAGCAGGCTGCATAGGTACCTAGCTAGTTAAGTCAGCTGGCAATCCAGAGGGCCACCTTGGTAGCTAGGAAGTTAGGTCACCATGCTAGACAGCTGGCTAGTTAGTTAAGTAACCTAGTTAAGTCAGCTGGCCAGAAACCTGGCTAGCTAGGTGGCTAGAGAGTTAAATAAGCTGTCTAGCATGTGGGCTAGATTGTTAAGTCACCTAGTAAAGTTAGCTGGCTAGCCAACTGGCGAACTAGGTAGCTTGCTACAGAAGTCAGCTGGCTAGACAACTGCCTTGCTAGTTAAGTCACTTAGATAAGTCAGCTGGTTAGCCAGCTGGCTAGCTATATAGCAAGCTAATTAATTCAGCTGAGTAGAAAACAGGCCAGATATTTAAGTCAGCTCATTAAGTCAGCTTACTAGCTAGGCTGTGAGCTAGTTAAGTCAGTTGGCTAACCAACTCGCTAGCTAATTCAGTCAGCTAGTTAAGTCAGCTGGCAATCCAGCTAACTATGTAGAGAGTTAGGTAAGTAAGCTGGCTAGACATCTGTCTAACTAGTTAAGTCAACTAATTAAGTCAGCTGTCTAGCCAGCTGGCTAGCTAGGTAGCCAGCTAGTTTAGTCAGCTGACTAGCCAGCTAGCTAGCTAGTTAAATCAGTTAGCTAATTCAGCTGACTTCCAAGCTGGCTACCTAGGTAGCTAGCTAGTTAAGTCAGCTGGCAAGCCAACTGGCTAGCTGGTTAAATCAGCTAGGTAATTCAGTTGGCCAGTTAGCTGGCTAGCTAGTTAATTCAGCTAGTTAAGTCAGCGTGCTTGCCAAGCAGGATAGATGGTTATGCCAGCTAGTTAAGTCAACGGTTTAGCCAGCTGGCTAGTTAGGCAGCTATCTAGGTAAGTCAGCTGGCTAGCTCGGTAGCTAGCTTGTTAAGTCAGCTGGCTAGCTACTAAGTCAGTTAGTTAAGTCAGCTGGCTAGCCAGTTGACTATCAGGGTAGCTATCAAGTTAAGGTAGCTGACTAGCCAAGTGGCTAGCTAGTTAAGTCCCCTAATTAAAGCACCTATTTAAGTCAGCTCGCTGACCAGTAGGTTAACTGGACATTTAGGCAGTTCAGTCAGCGGGTAAGGCAGCAGGTTATGTAGGTAGCTAGCTAGTTAAGTCTGTTGGCTAGCCAGATGGCTGCTTTTATTAAGTCAGCTAGTTAAGTCAGCTGGCTAGGCTGCTGGTTTTTTAGGTAGCTAGGCATTTAAGTCTACTCTCTAGCCAGCTGACCAGCTTGTTAAGTCAGTAAGTTTAGTCAGCTGGCTAACGAGTTTGGTGTCTAGTTAAGTAAGCACAATAAGTCAGTTGTTTAGCCAGCTGGCTAGCTTCTTAAAAAACTAGTTTCATCAGATTGGCAGTCAGCTGTCTCACTAGTTATTTAAGTTAGTTAAGTCAGCTGGCAAGCTAGGAATCTAGCTAGTAAAGTCAGCTAGATATTTTAGCTTGCTAGCTATTTATGTCAGCTGGTTAAGTCAGGTAGCTATGTGATAGCAAGCTAGGTAACTATCTAGTTAAATCAGCTAGTTAAGTCAGCTGGCTAGGTAGGTACTAGATAAGTCAGCTAGTTAAGTTAGCTGGCTAGCTAGATATATCAGTAAGTTGTCAGTTGGCCAGCCAGCTTTCAAGCAGGATAGCTAGCTATTTAAGTCAGTTGGCTAGTCAGCTGTCCAACTAGTAAAGTCACCTAGTAAAGTCAGCTGGCTGGCCAGCAGGTTAGCAAGGTAGTTATGTAGTTAAGACTTCTCATTAGCCAGCTGTCTAGCTAGTTAAGTTGCCTAGATAAATCAGCTCGCTAACCAGCTGGTTAGTTAGGAAGCTAGGTAGTTAAGTCAGCTGGCAAGCCAGTGAGATACATATACAGCTAGCTAGTTCATTCAGTTGGCTAGCCACCTGGCTAGCTAGAGATGTCAGCTAGTGAAGTCAACTGACTAGCCAGCTGGCTAACTAGTTATGTCAGCTAGTTGAGTCAGCTGGCTAGTCAGCTGGCTAGCTGGTTAAGTCAGCTAGTTAAGTCAGCTGGTAAGTCACCTGGCTAGGTAGGTAACTAGCTTATTAAGTCAGCTGGTTAGCAGGCTGGCTAGCCAATTATGTCAGTGAGATAAGTGAGCTGGCTAGC
>NW_007261750.1:12738-17226 GCF_000164805.1 Carlito syrichta | reverse complement strand
TATCAGCTAGCTATATAGTTAGCTAAATATTTATTTCAGGTAGTTAAGTCAGTTAGCTAACTAGTAAAGTCAGTCATTTAAGTCAGCTAGTTAAGTAGTTAACTAGCTAAGACAGCTATTTAAGTAAGCTTTCTAATTAAGTCAGCTGGTTAAGAGAGCTAGCAATCTAGTTAACTAACAGGTTAAGGCAGCAGGTTGAGTCAGGTAGTTAGCTAGTTACCTAACGTGTTAAGTCAGCTACTTGAGTCAGTTAGTATGCTAGTTAGCAAAAGAGTTAAGTCAGCTGGTTGAGTAGGCTAACTAGCCAGTTAGCTAAAAGTCAAGTCAGCTGGATGAGTCAGCAGTCTAGCTAGTTAGCTAACGAGTTAAGCAGGTGGTTGAATCAGCTAGCTAGCTTGTTAGCTAAAGAGTTAAGTCAGATGATTAAGTCAGCTAGCTAGCACGTAAGATAACGAGTAAGCTAACTAGTTATATAGCTGGTTAAGAGAGCTGACTATCTATGCAATTATTTAAGTCAGCTTGTTAGCTAGGTAGTTAGCTGGTTAGCTAACTATTTAAGCCAGCTGGCTAGTTAGATATCTAGTGTGTTAACTAACTATTTAATTCAGCTAGCTAGCTAGGTAGCTAACTAGTTAAGTCAGCTAGGGAAGTCAGTTGGCTAGCCAGCTGGCTAGCTGGTAAATTCAGCAAGTTAAGAGAGCTGGCTAGTCAACTGGCAAGGTAGGCAGCTAGGTAGTTAAGTCAGCTAGATAGTTACCTGGCTAGCTAGTGATGTCAGCAAGTTAAGACAGCTGGATAGCCAACTGGTTAGCTGGTTCAGTCAGCTAGTTTAATCAGCTCTCTAGCCAGTGGGTTAGGTAGGTAGGTAGCACCATAAGTCAGCTTACTAACCAGCAGACTATCTGATCAATTCACCTATTTAAGTCAGCTGGCTAACCTGTTTTCTAGGTAGGTAGCTAGCTAGATAAGTGAGCTGGCTAGCCAGCTTGCTATCATAAGTCAGCTAAATAAATCAGCTGGCTGTCTGGCTGGCTAGATAGGTAGCCATCTAGTTAAGTCAACTGGTTAGCCAGAGTTGTAGCTGGTTATGTCAGCTAGTTAAGTCATCTGTCAACCAGCTGGCTAGCTAGTTAAGTCAAATCATTAAGTCAGTTGGCTATACAGCTGGTTAGCTAGTTAAAAAGCTAGATAAGTCAGATGGGTAGCCATCTGGCCAGCTAGTTATTTCAGCTAGTTAAGTCACCTGGCCAGCTAGGAAGCTCGCTATATAAGTCAGCTTGTTATGTCAGCTAGCTATCTACTTAAGTAAGCTAGTTAAGTCAGCTGGCTAGCTAGATAACTAGCTAGGTAGCAAGCTAGTTAAGTCAGGTAGTTAAACCAGCTGGCTAGCTAGGTAACTATCTGGTTAAGTCAGCAAGTAAAGTCAACTTGCAAGCTAGTTAAGTCAGGGGGTAATGTCAGCTGGCTAGCCAGCTGCATAGCTGGGTAACTATCTAGTTAAGTCAGCTGGCTAGCCAGTTAACTAGCTAGCTAAGTAAATTGGTTGTCAGCTTACTAGTCAGCTGGTTAGCTAGAAAGATAGATAGCTAAGTCAGCTGGCAAGCCAGCAGGCTACGTAGGTACCTAGTTAGTTAAGTCAGCTGGCAATCCAGCTGGCCACCTTGGTAGCTAGGAAGTTAGGTCACCATGCTAGACAGCTGGCTAGTTAGTTAAGTAACCTAGTTAAGTCAGCTGGCTAGAAAACTGGCTAGCTAGGTGGCTAGAGAGTTAAATAAGCTGTCTAGCATGTGGGCTAGATTGTTAAGTCACCTAGTAAAGTTAGCTGGCTAGCCAACTGGCTAGCTAGGTAGCTTGCTACAGAAGTCAGCTGGCTAGACAACTGCCTTGCTAGTTAAGTCACTTAGATAAGTCAGCTGGTTAGCCAGCTGGCTAGCTATATAGCAAGCTAATTAATTCAGCTGAGTAGAAAACAGGCCCAGATATTTAAGTCAGCTCATTAAGTCAGCTTACTAGCTAGGTTGTGAGCTAGTTAAGTCAGTTGGCTAACCAACTCGCTAGCTAATTCAGTCAGCTAGTTAAGTCAGCTGGCAATCCAGCTAACTATGTAGAGAGTTAGGTAAGTAAGCTGGCTAGACATCTGTCTAACTAGTTAAGCCAACTAGTTAAGTCAGCTGTCTAGCCAGCTGGCTATCTAGGTAGCCAGCTAGTTTAGTCAACTGACTAGCCAGCTTGCTAGCTAGTTAAATCAGTTAGCTAATTCAGCTGACTTCCAAGCTGGATACCTAGGTAGCTAGCTAGTTAAGTCAGCTGGCAAGCCAACTGGCTAGCTGGTTAAATCAGCTAGGTAATTCAGTTGACCAGTTAGCTGGCTAGCTAGTTAAGTCAGATAGTTAAGTCAGCGTGCTTGCCAGCAGGATAGATGGTTATGCCAGCTAGTTAAGTCAACGGTTTAGCCAGCTGGCTAGCTAGGCAGCTATCTAGGTAAGTCAGTTGGCTAGCTCGGTAGCTAGCTTAAGTCAGCTGGCTAGCTATTAAGTCAGTTAGTTAAGTTAGCTGGCTAGCCAGTTGACTATCAGGGTAGCTATCAAGTTAAGGTAGCTGACTAGCCAAGTGGCTAGCTAGTTAAGTCCCCTAATTAAAGCACCTATTTAAGTCAGCTCACTGGCCAGTAGGTTAACTGGACATTTAGGCAGTTCAGTCAGCAGGTAAGGCAGCAGGTTATGTAGGTAGCTAGCTAGTTAAGTCTGTTGGCTAGCCAGATGGCTGCTTTTATTAAGTCAGCTAGTTAAGTCAGCTGGCTAGGCTGCTGGTTTTTTAGGTAGCTAGGCATTTAAGTCTACTCTCTAGCCAGCTGACCAGCTTGTTAAGTCAATAAGTTTAGTCAGCTGGCTAACGAGTTTGGTATCTAGTTAAGTAAGCACAATAAGTCAGTTGTTTAGCCAGCAGGCTAGCTTCTTAAAAAACTAGTTTCGTCAGATTGGCAGTCAGCTGGCTCACTAGTTAAGTTAGTTAAGTCAGCTGGCAAGCTAGGAATCTAGCTAGTAAAGTCAGCTAGATATTTTAGCTTGCTAGCTATTTATGTCAGCTAGTTAAGTCAGGTAGCTATGTGATAGCAAGCTAGGTAACTATCTAGTTAAATCAGCTAGTTAAGTCAGCTGGCTAGGTAGGTACTAGATAAGTCAGCTAGTTAAGTTAGCTGGCTAGCTAGATATGTCAGTAAGTTGTCAGTTGGCTAGCCAGCTTTTGAGCAGGATAGCTAGCTATTTAAGTCAGTTGGCTAGTCAGCTGTCCAACTAGTAAAGTTACCTAGTAAAGTCAGCTCACCTGTCGGCTCACTCGCTGGCTGACTAGTTAAGTCAGCTAAACAGTCGATCTACTAGTCGGTCAACTATATAAGTAAGCTAAACATTCAGCTGGCTAGTGTGCCAACTAGTCAGCTGACAAGTTAGGTCAGATAACTAGTTGGCCTACTAGTTAGGTCAGCTAACCCGTGGACCAAATAGTCGGCCAACTAATTAGGTCAGAACAATAGCCAGCCAACTAGTTAACCGAGCTAACTACTGGGTCAACTCATCAGGCAACTAGCTCACCCAGCTAAAGTCAGCTAGCAAGTCGGCTGAGTAGTCATCCAACGTGTTAAACCAGCTAACTAGTCAGCCAAACCTTCAGCCAAGAAGATATTTCACCTGCTAACTACTTAACCAACTAGTTAAGCCAGCTAGTTAACTCATTTGCCAATAGTTAAAAAGTTATCAAACTCATTAATCAACTCTTTGAGTCAGCTAGCTATCTAGTTAGCCAACTATTTAAGTCAGCTAGCTAAGTGAGCTACCTAGCTAAGTCAGCTAGCTAAATCAAATAGCTCACTAGTTAGCTAACTATTTAAGCCGGCTACTTAAGTGTGCTACCTAATTAGTTAGCTAATTAATTGAGCTCGTTATTCAGCTAGTTAAATAGTTAGCTGTTTATTTCAGGTAGCTAAGTCAACTAGCTAACAAGTTAAGCGAACAAGTTAAGTTAGCTAGCTAAGTAGTTAAGTCAGTTATCTAAGTTAACTATTTAAGTCAGCTTTCTAAATAAGTCAGCTGGTTAAGACAGCTAGCTAGCTAGTTAGCTTATGGGTTAAGTCAGCAGGTTGAGTCAGGTATTTAGCTAGTTAATTAATGGGTTAAGTCAGCTGGATAAGTCAGCTAGCTAGCTAGTTAGGAAACAGGTTGAGTCAGCTGGTTGAGTAGGCTACCTAGGTAGTTAGCTAATGAATTAAGTCATCTGGATGGTCAGCTAGCTAGATAGATAGCTAAGGAGTTAAGTCAGCTGCTTGAAACAGATAGCCAGGTCTTTAGCTAAAGAGTTAAATCGATGATTATGTTACCTAGCTAACACGTTAGGTAATGATTAAAGTAACTAGTTAGCTAGCTTGTTACGTCAGCTAGATACAAAGGCAGCTAAATTTTTAAGTCAGCTTGTTAGCTAGGCAGCTATCTAGTT
>NW_007261750.1:0-12718 GCF_000164805.1 Carlito syrichta | reverse complement strand
CTCCAAGCAAGCTAACTAGCCAGTTATCTAGCTTAAGTCAGCTAGCTAGTCAGCTAGATATTTTGTTTGCTAGCTAGTTATGTCAACTAGATAGCCAGCTATCTAGTCAGCTATTTAGTTAAGTCAGCTAGAAAACCAGCTAGTTGCTTAGCTAACTGGTCGGCTGGCAACTCAGCTAGCTGGTCAGCTAAGTAGAGGTCTCACTCACTTTCCATCAGGTCAGCTAATTCGATGGCTCGCTCACTTGCCAACCAGTCAGCAAACTAGTCAAATTGCTCGCCAACCAACAGTTCAAGTAACTTGTCGGCTTTCTTGCAGGCCAACAGGTCAGCTAACTAGTCAGATTGCTTATCAGCCAACTAGTTAAGTCAGTTCAGCAGTCTGCTCACTTGACAGCCGACTAGTTAAGTCTGACCAGCCGGCCCACTCACCAGCTGACTAAAGTCAGCTGATCAGTCAGCTCTCTCACTGGCCAACTAGTTAAGTCAGCTGTCAAGTCAACTCACTCGCCATCCAACTAGTTAAGTCAGCTGAACAGTCGGCTCACTCGCTGGCCTGCTGGTTAATTCAGCTGAGGAGTCAGTTCACCCAATGGCCGACTAGTAAAGTCAGCTAACCTGTCGGCTCACTCACTGGCTGACTAGTTAAGTCAGTTAAACGGTCGACGTACTAGTCGGCCAACTATATAAGTAAGCTAATCATTCAGCTGGCTAGTGTGCCAACTAGTCAGCTGACAAGTTAGGTCAGATAACTAGTTGGCCTACTAGTTAGGTCAGCTAACCCATGGGCCAAATAGTCGGCCAACTAATTAGGTCAGAACAATAGCCAGCCAACTAGTTAACCGAGCTAACTACTGGGTCAACTCATCAGGCAACTAGCTCACCCAGTTAAAGTCAGCTAGCAAGTCGGCTGAGTAGTCATCCAACGTGTTAAACCAGCTAACTAGTCAGCCAAACCTTCAGCCAAGAAGATATTTCACCTTGCTAACTACTTAACCAACTAGTTAAATCAGTTAGTTAACTCATTTGCCAATATTAAAAAGTTATCAAACTCATTAATCAACTCTTTAAGTCAGCTAGCTATCTAGTTAGCCAACTATGTAAGTCAGCTAGCTAAGTGAACTATCTAGCTAAGTCAGCTAGCTAAGTCAAATAGCTCACTAGTTAGCTAACTATTTAAGTCGGCTACTTAAGTGTGCTACCTAACTAGTTAGCTTATTAATTGAGCTCGTTATTCAGCTAGTTAAATAGTTAGCTGTTTATTTCAGGTAGCTAAGTCAACTAGCTAACAAGTTAAGTGAGCCAGTTAAGTTAGCTAGCTAAGTAGTTAAGTCAGTTATCTAAGTTAACCATTTAAGTCAGCTTTCTAAATAAGTCAGCTGGTTAAGACAGCTAGCTAGCTAGTTAGCTTATGGGTTAAGTCAGCAGGTTGAGTCAGGTATTTAGCTAGGTAATTAATGGGTTAAGTCAGCTGGATAAGTCAGCTAGCTAGCTAGTTAGGAAACAGGTTGAGTCAGCTGGTTGAGTAGGATACCTAGGTAGTTAGCTAATGAATTAAGTCATCTGGATGGTCAGCTAGCTAGATAGATAGCTAAGGAGTTAAGTCAGCTGCTTGAAACAGATAGCCAGGTCTTTAGCTAAAGAGTTAAATCGATGATTATGTTACCTAGCTAACACGTTAGGTAATGATTAAACTAACTAGTTAGCTAGCTTGTTAGGTCAGCTAGATAGCAAGGCAGCTAAATATTTAAGTCAGCTTGTTAGCTAGGCAGCTATCTAGTTAGCTAACTATTTAAGGCAGCTGTGTAGCTAGGCAGCTAGCTAGTTAGCTAACTATTTAAGTAAGCTGGCTAGCTAAGTAGCTGCTAATTAAGTTCACAAGTTAAGTCAGCTGTCTAGCAAGCTTGAAGTGTGGTAGTGAGCTAGTTAAGTCAGTTGACTAGCCAACTGACTAGCTGGTTAATTCAGCTAGTTAACATAGATGATTTGCAAAATGGTTAGGTAGGTACTAGCTAGTTAAGTCAGCTAGATAGCTACCTGGCTAGCTAGTGATGTCAGTGAGTTAAATCAGCTAGCTATCCTACTGGCTAGCTGGTTAAGACAGCTAGTTTAGTCAGCTATCTAGCCAGCTGGCTATGTAGGTAGCTAGATAAGACAACTTGTTAGCCAACAGGCTAGTTGTTCAAGTCAGCTAGTTAAGTCTGCTGGCTAGCCTGCTGGTTTTGTAGGTAGCTATCTGGTTAAGTGATTTGGTTACCCAGCTTGCTAGGTTAAGTCAACTAGGTAAATCAGCTGACTAGGCTGCTGGCTAGATAGGTAGCCAGCTAGTTATGTCAGCTGGTTACACAGCTGACTAGCAGATTATGTCAGCTAGTTAAGTCAGCTGGCAACCAGGTGGCTAGCTAATTAAGACAGCTAGTTAAGTCAGTTGGTAACCAGATGACTAGGTAGTTAAGTCAGCTCATTCAGTCAGTTGGCTATTCAGCTACTTATCAAGTAAAAAAGCTTGCTAATTTAGATGGCTAGTCATCTGGCTAGCTAGTTATTTCAGCTAGTTAAGTCAGCTGGCTAACTAGGAAGCTAGCTATATAAGTCAGCTAGTTATGGCAGCTAGGTAGCTAGTTAAGTCAGCTAGTTAAATCAGCTGTCTAGCTAGATAGCTAGCTAGTTAAGCCAGCTAGTTAAGCCAGCTGGATAGCTAGGGAGATAGCTGGTTAAGTCAGCTAATTAAGTCAGCTTGCTAGCTAGTTAAGTTAGCAAGTTAAATCAGCTGAGTAGCAGGCTGCCTAGCTGGGTAGCTACCTAGCTAAATCAGCTGGCTAGCCAGTTAGCTAGCTAGTTAAGTAGCTAGTTAAGTCAGCTCACTAATCACCTGGTTAGCTAGGTAGCAAGGTAAAATCAGCTGGCTGGGCAGCAGGCAACGTTGGTCACTAGCTAGTGAAGTCAGCTTGCTATCCAGCTGGCTAACTAGGTACCTAGGCAGTTAAATCAGCCTGCTAGCCAGCTGGCCAGCTTGTTAAGTCACCTAGTAAAGTCAGTTGACTAGGCAGCTGGCTAGCTAGGAAGCTAGATAGTTCAGTGAGCTGTCTAGCCTGCTGGTTAGCTAGTTATGTCATCTAGTTAAGTCAGCTAGATAGCCAGCTGTCTAGCTACGTAGCTTCCAAGTTAAGCCAGCTGACTAGACAGCTGACTAGCAAGTTAAGTCACCAGTTAAGTCTGCTGGTTAGCCAGCTGGCTAACTATGTAGCAAGCAAGTTAATTCTGCTGACTAGCAAGCAGGCCAGCTATTTAAGTCAGCTATTTAAGTCAGCTGTCTAGCCAGCTGGCTAGTAAGGTAGAGAGATAGTTAAATCAGTTGGCTAGGAGGCTAGCTTGCTAATTAAGTCAGCTAGGTAAGTCAACTGGCTAGCCAGCTAGCTAGCTCGGTAGAGAGGTAGTTAAGTCAGTTGGCCAGCCAGCTGGCTAACTAGATAAGTCAGCAAGTTGAGTCAGCTGACTAGCCAGCTGGCTAGCAGTTTAAGTCAACTACTGAGTCAGATGGCTAGGCAGTTGGATAGTTAGATAGTAAGCTAGTTAAGTCAGCTTGCTAGCCTGCTCGCTAGCTAGATAAGTCAGCTAGTTAAGTCAGCTGGCTAGCTAAGTAGCTAGCTAGTCTTGTCAGTTAGTTAAGTCAGCTGGCTAGCCAGCTGCACAGCAGTGTAGTCAGCTAGTTAAATCAGCTGGCTTGCTAGCTGGCTAATTAGTTATGCCACGTATTTAAGTCAGCTCATTGGCTAGCAGGTTAGCTAGGTAGTTAAGTCAGCTGGCAAGACAGCTCTCTAGCTAGGTAGCTAGCTAGATAAGTCTGTAAGTTAGCAAGCTGTCTACTAAATTAAGTCAGATAGTTAAGTCAGCTGGATAGGCTGCTGGCTATCTAGGTAGCTAGGCAATTAAGTCAGTTGGCTAGCCAGCTGGACAGCTAGTTAAGTCAGCTTGTTTATTTAGCTGGATAACCAGCTGGCTAGCTAGTTATGTCAGCTCATTATGTCAGTTGTCTAGCCAGATGGCTAGCTAGCTCAAAAGCTAGTTACGTCAGATGAGTAGCCATCTGGCTCACTAATTATTTCAGCTTGTTAAGTCAGCTGTCTAGCTATGTAGCTAGCTAGTTAAGTCATTTATTTAGGTCTGCTAGCTATATGATAGCTAGCTAGGTAGCTAACTAGTTAAGTCAGATAGTTAATCAGCTGGCTAGCTAGTTAAGTCAGTTAGTTAAGACTCCTGGCTAGCCTGCGGCCTAGCAGGATAGGTAGCTAGTTAAGTCAGCTGGCTAGTCAGCTGGCTAGCTATTTAAATCACCTAGATAAGTCAGCTGGCTGGCCAGCAGGTTAGCTAGGTAGTTAAGTAGTGAAGTCAGCTTTGCAAGGCCGGGGGCTATATGCGTAGGTAGCTAGTGAAGTAGGTTATTTAGCTAGTCATCAGGCGTGTAGCTATGTCAGCTAGTTAAGTTAGTGGCTTTCCAACTCTCTAGCTAAGTAGCCTACTCTGCAGGCTAACCAGTTGGCTACTTCGTTAAGTCAGCTTTTAATGTCAGCTGGCTAGCCTGCTGGCTATCTAGACAGCAAGGCAATTAAGTCAGCTGGCTAGCCATATGGATTGCTAGTTAAATCAGGTGGCTAGACAGCTTGTATCTATCTAGTTATGTCAGTTGTCAAGTCAGTTGGCTAAATAGTTAAGTCACTTAGTTAAGCCAGCTGACTAACCAGCTGGCTACCTAGGTAACTTGCTAGTTAAGTCAACCGACTAGCCAGTTGGCTAGCTAGGTAGCTTGCTAGTTAAGTCAGCTAGCTAGAGAACTGGCTAGTCTGATAAGTCACCTAGTTAATTAGGCTGGGTTGCTTGCTAGCTAGCTATGTAGCAAGCTAGTTAATTCAAATGGCTAGAAAGCAGTCCAGCTTGTTAAGACAGCTAGTTAAGTATGGTGGCTAGCAAACTGGCTAGCTAGGTGGTGACCTAGTTAAATCAATTGGCCAGTCAGCTGGCTAGCTAGTTAAGTCAGCTAGTTATGTTAGCTGGCTATCCTGATGGCTAGATAGATATAGAGGTAGTTAAATCAGCTGGATAGCCAGCTGGATATCTAGTTAGTCCACTAACATAGTCATCTGGCTGGCCAGCTATCTAGCTCGTTAATCAACTAGTTAACTCAACTTGCTAATCAGCTGACTAGCTAGTTGTCACCTCGTTAAGTCAGTTGGCTAGCCAGCTCGCTAGTTAGCTAAAAAGCTAGTTAAGTCAGATGTCTAGACAGCTGTATAGCTAGTTATTTCTGCTAGTCAAGTCAGCTGACTTGCTTGGAAGCTAGCAAGTTAAGGCAGCTTGTTATATAAGCTAGCTAGCTAGTGAAGTCAGCTAGTTAAGTTGGCTAGCTAGCTAGCTATGTAGCTAACTAATTATTTCAGCTAGTAAAGTCAGCTGACTATTTATGTAGTTAGCTAGTTAAGTCAGCTAGTTAAGTCAGCTGGCTAGCCCCCTGCTTAGCTTGGTAGCTAGCTAGTTAAGGCATCTGGCTAACCAGCTGACTAGCTAGTTAAGATACCTAGTAAAGTCAACTTGCTATCCAGCTGGTTAGCTAGGCTGTTAAGTAGTTGAGTCAGCTGGCAAGGCAGAGGGCTACATAGGTAGTTAGCTAGCTTAGTCAGCTGGCTAGTCACCTGGCTAGCTAGTGATGTCAGCTAGTTTAGTTAGCTGGCTAGCCAGCTGGCTAACTAGTTTAATCAGCTATTTGAGTCCCCTGGTTAGCCAGTTGACTAGCTGGTTAAGTCAGCTAGTTAATTCAAGTGGTTAGCCAACTGTCTAGCTAGGTAGCTTGCTAGTTAGTTCAGATGGCTAGTCAGCTGGCTAGTTGGATAAGTCAGCTAGTTAAGCCAGCTGGCGAGCCACCTGGCTAAGTAAGCAGCAGGCTAATTAAGTCTGCTGACTAGCCTGCTGTCTAGCTAATTAACTCAGCAAGTTAAGTGTGCTGGCTAGCCGGCTGGCTAGCTTGGTGGCTAGCTAGATAAGCCTGGAGGAAAGCCAGATGTCTAGTTAAGTCCGCTAGTTAAGTCACCTGGTTAGCCGGTTGGCTAACTAGGTGGCTGGCTAGTTAAACCGGCTGGTTAGCAGGCCGGTTACTTAGGAGGCCAGCTAGTTAAGCCAGCTGGCTTGCTGGCTGACAAGCAGGGCTGGTGGCTAGTTAAGCCGTTGGCTATCCTACTGTCCAGCCATCTGGCTGGCTATTGAAGCCAGCTGACTAGGCAGCTGACAAGGCCCCTAGCTAGCTAGCTGCCTAGCCAGCTAACTAGCCAGGTAGCTAAATAGTTAAGCCTCTGACTATCCATCTAGCCAACCAGGTAGCTAGCTAGTTAAGTCGGTTGGCTACCCAGATTGTCAGAGAAGTATCTAGTCAGCTAGTTAAGTCAGCTAGCTAGCCAATTAGTTAAGTCAGCTAGCAAGTCAGCTAACTATTCAGCTAGCTAGTTGAGTCAGAAGGGCAGTCAGGTTGCTAGTCTGCTAGCTAGTTAAGTCATCTAGCGAGTCAGGTAGCTAGTAAGCTAGATAGTTAAGTCAGCTGGACAGTTAACTATCCAGTTAGCTAGCTAGCTAATTCACCTAGCTAGACAGCTAAATAGTTTGTTTGCTAGCCAGTTATGTCAGCTAGATAGCCAGCTAGCTAGTCAGCTAGCTCATTGTCATCCAGCAAATCAGCTAGTTACTAAGCATACTAGTTGGCTAGCAAGTCAGCTAGCTCGTCAGCTAACTAGTGGGCTCACTCTCTTTCAATCAGGTCATCTAACTAGCAGGCTCGCTCACCTGCCAACTGGTCAGCAAACTAGTCAACTCATTCACCAACCAACCTGTCAACTAACTTGTCAGTTCCCTCACAGGCCAACAGGTCAGCTAACTGTCAGTTTGCTCACCAACCGAATAGTTAAGTCAGCTCATTGGTCAGTTCACTCGCTGGCCGACTAGTTAATGCAGTTAACCTGTTGGCTCACTTGCCACCTAATTAAGTTGGCTCACTGGTTGGCTCAATAGCCGGTCCACTAGTTAAATGTTATGACCAGATGGGTCACTCGCCAGCCAATAAAGTCAGCAGACCAGTCAGCTCACTTGACAGAAGACTAGTTAAGTCAGCTAATCAATCGGCAGACCAGTCGGCCAACTTGTAAGCTGAACAGTTAGTTCAGCTAACTAGTCGACAGACTGGTTGGGCCAACTAACTAGCTGGCCAACTAGTCATCTTACTAGTTATGTCAACAAAGCAGCCAGCCAACTAGTTAATCTACCTAACTTGTGGGCCAACATGTAAGTCAACTAGTTGACCCAGCTAACTAGTCGGCCGACTAGTGTGCCATCTTGCTAATCCAGCTAACAAGTTAGCCTAGTAGTCAGTCAACATGCTAAACCAGCTAAGTAGTTGGTCAACTCGTCATCCAACATGTAAAGTCACCTAGCTAACTCATTAAACAAATAGTTGTCAGTTAGTTAACTCGATTACCAACTATTTAAAACAGTTAGCTAACTCATTAACCAACTCATTAAGTCAGCTAGCTATCTCGTTAGCCAACTAGTTAAGTTAGCTTGATAAGTCAGCTAGCTAACCAGCTAGTTCGCTGTCTGACTTAACTACCTAGCTACCCAGCTAGGCAGTTGGCTAGCCAGCTGACTTAGCTCACTTTCTTAACTTGCTAGCAAGCTTACTTAACTAGACAACTTAACCAGCTACCAACCTACCAAACAGCTGATTTAACTAGCTGGCTTAAATACCTAGCTACCTAACTAGCTATGTAGCTACCCAGCTGACATAACTAGCTGAATTAACTAGCTGGCTAGCTGACATAACTAGTTGACTTATAAAGCTAGCTTCCTAGCTAGCAAGCTGACTTAACTATCTGAAATAACTAGCTAGCCAGATGGATAGCCATCTGACTTAACTAGCTTGTTAACTAGCTAATCAACTGAATAGTCACTAGACAAAGAACTGACAACTATCTAGGCAGCTGGTTGCCAGCTGACTTAACGAGCTAGTCATATGGTTAGCCAGCTTATTTAAATAGCTAGCTACTATCTAGCCTGCTGGCTATACAACTGAATTACCTAACTGATTTAAACTAGCAAGCTTGCTACCCAGCTCACTTGACTAGCTATATACATACCTAGCCAGCAGGTTAGGCAGCTGACTTATCTAGCAAAGCTGAACAGTTAGCCAGTTGGCTAGCAAGCTGACATGCCTAGCTATCTACCTACCAAGCCAGCTGGCTAGACAGCTGACTAAATTAGCTGACTTAACCAGCTAGCCAGTGGGCTAGTCAGCTGACTTAACTCACTGACATCACTAGCTAGCCAAGTAGCTATCTAGCTGAATTACCTAGCTAGCTACTTACCATGTCAGTTGGCTAGCCAGGTCTCTTAACTAGCTGAATTAACCAGCTAGCCAACTGACTAACCAACTAACTCTATGAGCTCGCTACCTAGCTAGCCAACTGGCTAGCAAGCTGATTTAACCAGCTGAGTTAACTAGCTAGATACCTAGCTGGCCAGCTGTCTTAAATCGTTAGCTAACTAGCTAGCTACATAGCTAGCCAGCTGACTTAAAAAGTTATCTAACCAGCTAGCTACCTAGCTAACAAGCTGACTTAAATAGTCAGTGGCCTAGCTATCTTGCTGACTTAACCAGGCAGCTAACTAGTAAGCTTACTCATTATATAACGTGCTTGCTAACTAACTTAATCATCTGACTTAACTCGTTAGCTAAAGAGCTTGCTAGGTGACTCAACCAGCTGACTTAACTCGTTAGCTAACTAGCTAGCTAGCCTATGCAACCACCTGACTCAACCCGTTTTTAACTAACTAACTAGCTGACTACACCAGCTGACTTAACCCGTTAGTTAGCTAGCTAACTGACTTAATCCATTAGCTAACTAGCTAGCTAGCTGTCATAACCAACTGACTAAATTAGAAAGCTGAATTAACTAGCTGATTTAGCTAGCTGACTTAATTCCTTGGCTAGCTGACTTAACTGACTGACAAGTATTTAGCTAGCTGACTTAACTACCTGAATTAAATAGCTAGCTAACTATTTAACTAGCTGAATAAATAGCTCACTTAACTAATTAGCTAACAAGTTAGGTAGCAAATTTAAGGAGGTGACAAATAGTTAGCTAGAGCCTGGCTCAGTGGCTCAGCCTGTAATCCTGTGCCTTTGGGAGGCTGAGGTGAGTGGATTGCCTGAGACCATGGCTTTAAGACCTGCCTGGGCAGCGAGACCTCATCTCTACAATAAATAAAAAAATCAGCCGGGTGTGGTAGTGCATGCCTGTAATTCTGGCTACTTGGAAGGCTGATGCATTAGGATCACCAGAGCCTAGCAGGTTAAGGCTGCAGTGGCCGGGAGCAGCCACTACACTCCAGTCTGGGTGACAGAGTGAGACTCTAACTCAAAAAAATAGCTAACAAGTGAGCTAGGGGTCTTAACTAGGTGACTTAGCTAGCTAGATAGTTAGCTAGCTGACTTAGCTAGTTGACTTTAGTTGAATAACGAGATAGCTAGCTGACTTAACGAATTTGTTAATGAGTTAGATACCTATGTTAACTAGTTGGTAAACGAGATAACTAGCTAAATTAACTAGTTGGTTAACGAGTTTACTAGGTGAATTTATTTGTTGGCTGACGAGTAGGCAGATTACTTAGCTTGTTTAACACATTGGGTGACTACCAGCTGACTTGTTATCTGGCGTAGCAAGTTGACTGACTAGTCAGACAACTAGTTAACTATGTTAACTAGTTGACTGACGACTTGGACCACTAGCTAGCAAAGTTAAACTGTTGCCAACTAGTTTGCTGAACTAAATAGTTGGCTGAACAGTTGGCCGACTAGTTAGCTGACCTAACTGGTCGGCCAACTAGTTAGCCAAGTTCATTTTTCACCTGACAAGTTGGTCGACTAGTAGGACAATTGGTTAGCTGACTTAACTAGTTGGCCAGCTTGTCAGCTGACTGGTGAGCTGACTTAACTTGTCGGCTAGTGAGTGATCCGACAGATGAGCTACATTAACTAGTCAGTCGGCGAGAGAGACTTCTGTTCAGCTGACTTAATTAGTTGGCCTGCGATTGAACCGACTGGTCAGGTGAATTAACTCGTCATCCAGCGAGTGAGCCGATTGGTCAGCTGACTTAACAAGTCAGCCAATGAGTGAGCTGTCAGCTGACTTAACAAGTCAGCCGATGAGTGAGCTGTCAGCTGACTTTAGTCAGCTGACGAGTGAGATGACTGTTCAGAAGACATAACTAGTCAGTCAGTCAGTGAGTCAACCAGTGAGTCTGGTTAGCCATCTGTCTAACTTGTTAAGTCAGCTAATTGTGCCAACTGGCTAGATGGTTAAGTAAACTAGTTAAGCCAGCAGGCTATATGGCTGGTCATCTAGGTAGCAAGCTAGTTAAGTCAGGTGGCTATCTAGCTAGCTAGCTAGGTAAGTAAGCTAGGTAATTCAGCTGGCTTCACAGCTGGCTAGCTAAGTAGATAGCTAGTTAAGTCAGCTGGTTAGCCAGCTGGCTAGCTGGTTAAGTCAGCTAGTAAAGTCAGCTGCCCAGCCAGCTGGCTAGCTAGTTAAGTCAGCTGGCTAGCTAGTTAAGTAAGTTAAATAAGTCAGCTGGATACCAAGCTGCCTAACAGGGTAGCTAGTTATTTAAGTCAGCTGGGTAGCCAGCTGGCTAGCAAGTTAAGCCACTTGGTTAAGTCAGCTCGCTGGCCAGCAGGTTAGCTAGGTAGTGAGGTAGTTAAGTCAGCTGGCAAGCCATCAGGCTATGTAGGTAGGTAGATAGTTAAGTCAGCTGGCTAGCCATCAGGGTCTCAAGTTACATCAGATAGTTAAGTCAGCTGGCTCTCCAGCTTTCTAGCTAGGGTGCTAGCTAGTTAAGTTTACTGGCTAGCCATCTAATTACTTGGTTAAGTCAGCTAGTTAACTCAGCTGGCTAGACTACTAGCTAGTTAGGTAGGTAGGCAATTAAGTCAGCTGACTAGCCAGCTGGTCAGCTAGGTAAGTAAGCTAATTTAGTCATCCGGCTAACCAGCTGACTGCTAATTAAGTGTGCTAGTTAAGTCAGTGGTCTAGCCAACTGGCTAGCTAGTTAAAAAGCTTGTTGTGTCAGATGGGTAGTCAGTTGGCTTGCTAGTAATTTCAGCTAGTTGTCAGCTGGCTAGCTAGGTAGCTAGCTTGTTAAGTCAGCTTGATGTGTCAGCTAGTTCCCAAGTTAAGTCAGCTAGTTAATTGATCTAGCTATATCATACCTAGCTAGGTAGCTAACTTGTTAAATCAGCTAGTTATGTCAGCTGGTTACCTAGGTAGCTAGCTAGTTATGTCAGCTAGTTAAATCAGCTGGCTAGCTAGTTAAGCCAATTATCTTAGTCAGCTGACTAGCCAGCTGCCAAGCAGGATAACTAGCATTATGTCAGCTGGCTAGATAGCTCTCTAGCTACTTAGGTCCCCTATTTAAGACAGCTCGCTGGCCTATAGGTTAGCTACATAGTTAGGTAGTTAAGACAGCTGGCAAGTCAGTGGGCTATGTAGGTAGGTAGCTAGTTAAATCAGCTGGCTAGCCATCCAGCGTCTAGTTATTTCAGGTAGTTAAGTCAGCCGGCTATCCAGCTGTCAAGCTAGGTAGCTACCTAGTTAAGTCTGTTGACAATCCAGCTGGCTACTTCGTTAAGTCAGTTTGTTAAGTTAGCTGGCTAACCTGCTGGCTAGCTATGTGGCTAGGCCATTAAGTTATCTGGCTAGCCAACTGGATAGTTAGGTTGCTAGATGGTTATGTCAGCTATCCAGCCAGCTGGCTAGATAGTTAAGTCACCTAGTTAAGTCAGCTGACTAGCCAGCTGGTTACCTAGGTTGCTTGCTAGTTAAGTCAGCTGGCTAGCTAGATAAGTCTCCTATTTAATTCAGCTGGATAGCTAGCTAGCTAGCTATGTCACAAGCTAGTTAATTCAATGGACTAGAAAGCAGGTGAGTTAGTTAAGACAGCTACTTAAGTCTGCTGACTAGCCAGCTATCTAGCTAGAAAGTGACAAAGTTAAGTTAGATGGTTGGAGAGCTGGATAGCTGATTAAATCACCTAGTTAAATTAGTTTTTTCTCCAGGTGATAGCGAGGTAGAGAGCTAGCTAAGTCAGCTGGCAAGCCAGCTTCTTAACTAGGTAGCTAGCTAGATATGTCAGCTGTATAGCCAGCTGGCTAGCTGCATAAGTCATGCAGTTAAGTCAGCTGACTAGCCAGCTGGCTAGCTAGCTGGCTTGATAGTTAAGTCAACTGGCTAGAAAGTTCGCCAGCTAGATAAGTCACCTAGTTAATTCAGCTGGATAACCAGCTGGTTAGCTATGTTGCAAGCTAGCTAAACTGCCTAGAGAGCCGGAAAACTAGTTCAGAGAGCTAATTAAGTCAGGTGGCTAGCCAGCTGGCTGGCTAAGTAGTGACTTAGTTAAGTCAGCTTGCTAGCCAACTGGCTAGCTAATTATGTCATCTACTTAAGTCAGCTGGCTATCCAGGTGGCTAGAGAGCTAAAGTGCTAGTTAAGTCAGCTGGCTAGTCAGCTGAATAACTAGTTACATCAGCTAGTTTAGTCACCTGACTGGCCAGCTGACTAGCCCATTAATCAACTAGTTAAGTCAGCTGACTATCCAGCTGGCTAGCTAGTTAAGTCACCTCGTTAAGT
>NW_007261749.1:0-10526 GCF_000164805.1 Carlito syrichta | reverse complement strand
TGCAGTGGCCTCCCTCCAACGGTGTTCCTTTGCATCACCCCAGCCGACACAACGTGCGAGTCTAAGTTGGGCACCATCGATCATGTCCTTCAGCCTTGCACCCAGGGAGGCCGAGGCGGGAGGCTGCCTGAGCCCAGGGTTTGGAGATCAGCCCAGGGTTTGGAGATTAGCCTTTATACCTTAATTCAGTATAAGGTCTCCAAAATCAGGTCAGGTGTGATGGCCACATAGTCCTGGCTACTCAGTGGCCGAGGTGGGAGGACCACCTAAGCCCAGAGGTTGAGGCCCCAGGAGCGATGATCATGCCCCTATGCCCCAGCCTGACACAAGGAGACTCTGGCAACACAAAAGACGCCTCCCACATGCATCACGGTAGGCGTCCATGGCCCCCCAAGGAAAAGTGTGCATGGGCAGGGGACAATGTTGTGATCGGGAGAGGAAGGGCCCCTCCCCACGCCCAAAGGTGGAAGACAGGGTAACCAGAACCAGGACTGGCAGTGGCGTTGCTGGACCTCATTGATCGCTCTTTGCCCTATGGCTGCCCTAGCTCAGGGCCTTCTGTTCTGTGAGCTTACACACGTCTTTTCTGTGGGGCACAAAAGTGGAGGGTGGAGGCAGATCTTCTTGGGCACATGGCCGAAGATGTGGGATGGACGTGCCCAGTGACCACCTTTGAAATCTCCTGTGAATGACAGACCAGTAATTGCATTTTTCTCTCCCACCCCTGAGGGTGACACCTCATGCTGGGTGGTAGGGTTGGTGGTGGTGGTGGTGGTGGTGCTGATTATTATTATTTGGGTCGAATTCCTGTCTGTTAGACTTGAGCACAGGGGCACACTCACAGTCACCGTGGACTCCACTGGTCACGCTCAAGCAATCCTTGCCTCCATATTCAGAGTGGCTGGAACCACAGGTTTGCACCACCACACACAGCTAATCTTTGTATTTATTTTTGATGGCCGATATGAGGTCTCACACCATGTCCCAGGATGGTGTCAAACCCGCAGCTCCTGCTGTCCACTCACCTGGGCCTCTGAAGGGCCAGGATGACAGGCTGTGCCCCTGAGCCTGGCCTGTGGTTGTGGTGGTGGTGGTGGTGGTTGGTATTACTATTCTGAGTCAGAGTCCTGCTATGTTGCCCAGTCCATAGCACTGAGGCCCAATCTTGGCCACTGTGGCCTACACCAGCTGGGCTCCAGCTATCCTTCTGAGATCATAGACTTTCCGTTTGGTTAACATCTTGGTCTCCTGCCTGGTCTTAAACTCTGGTCCTGAGGTGATCCACCTGCTGAGGCCTGCCCTCATCAAAGTTTTTCTGGGTTTGGCTAGGGGTCAAGATGGGGTCTTGCTATGGTGTCCAGCCTGGTCTCAGCTCCCGGGCTATGACCATCTTTCCATCTTGGCCTTCCCAAGTGCAGAGGAGACAGGCATGAGTCGCCCAACTGCCACCCCCTATGGTTTGAGAGTAACACCCTCCCTGTCCCTGAGGCAGACCCTGTGAGGAGCAAGCAGGTCCACACTGGGAATCGAGGCAGGCGGAGGTGTGGACACCCCAGGGGAGATATGCACCTGTGCCAGGTGCTCCCCTGGGCTGGGCTTGGTGGGTGACTCTGGCTGCCCTCTCAGGGGCCCCAGGTTGTCTGAAGGGAGAGAGCCTCATAGTGGGACCCCGAGAGGGTGTGAAGGCTGGGAGTGGGGTCTTACATCTGTCACGCTGGCACTTTGGGAGGCTGAGGCAAGAGGATGGCCTGAGCTCCCAGGTTCAATACCAGCCTGGAAACCTTGGCAAGACCTCATCTCTACAAGTAGCCAAAAAATGAGCCGAGCATGGTGGCACACGCCTGTCATTCAAGCCACTCTTGGGACCATGGTGGAAGGATGGTTGGAGCCCAGTAAGTGGAGGCCATGGTGGTTGAGAGTGGTGCCCTGCACTATGACCTGAGCAATAAAGCGAGGCTCTGACTCAGAATAATAATATCACCAACCAGCATCACCACACCCACAGGCCAGGCTCAGGTGCTCAACCTGGCATCCCGGCCCTTCAGAAGCTGAGGTGAGTGGATGGCCAGAGCCCGTGGGTTCAAGACCAGCCCAAGACACTGGGTGAGACTTCGTTTCACACCTCAAAATAAATCCAATGATTAGCTGGGCATGGTGGCACAAGCCTGTGGTTCCAGCTACTCGGGTGGCCAAGGCAAAAGGATGGCCTGAGCCCAGCAGGTGGAGTCCATGGTGGCTGTGAGTCTGCCCCTGCACTCAGGCCTGGGTGACAGAGCATGATTCTGACTCCAAATAATAATCACTAGCACTGCCACCACCACCACTCCTGCCACCCAGTGTGAGGAGTCATCCTCAGGGATGGGAGAGAACAGGCAGTATCCCACATGTCATTTGCAGGAGTTTTTAAAGGTTGCCATCAGGGATGTCCATCCTGCACCTTCATGCACGTGTCCCAGAAGGCCGGCCTCCACACTCCATATTCATGCCCAACGGCAAAGATGCATGTGAAATCAGAACAGACAGCCCCTAGTTAGGATGGCTGTCGGGCACAGAATGATCAAAGTGATCCGGCAATGCTGTGGCCAGCCCAGGGTCTGGTTGGCTGGTCTGCCACCATCAGGCATGGGGAGGGCCCCTTCCTCTCCCAATCACTCCATCATCGTCCACCCAAGCAGACCATTCACTGGGGATCCGTGGATGCCTGTCATGACACATGTGGGAGGCATCTTTTGGTCACTGGAGTCTCCAGTGGCCAGGATGGGGCACGGCAGCATAATCGTGGCTCCTGGGGCCTCAGCCTGTGTGCCTCAGGCGGTCCTCCTGCCTCACATCCTGATCAACCAGGACTCCGAGGGCCACCACAACTGTTTCAATTTGGAGACCTCTCATCAAGACGAGGTCTGTCCATGTTGCTTGGTTTGGTCTACTACCCCTGGTCTCAGGCTGCCTCATACCTCAGCCCCCAGGGCACGGCATTGACGGCCATGAGCCATGGAGCCCGGCCTGGACTTACATGTTCTGTTGGTGTCAGCGATGCAAAGGAACACCCCAGAACAAAGTCCACTGAATCCCGTGTATCCGGGACCACAAGGACTACCATGCACAACTCCTGTGTTTGTGTTCTGGGGAGCGACGAGTTCTCGCTATGTGACCCAGTCTGGTCTCGAAATCCCAGGCTTCAGCAGTCCCCCACCTTGGCCTACCAAAGCCTCAACCCAATTTTCTGCTGATACACCATCTTTCAGGAACTCTAGGCCCACGCCTGGTGCCTCCTTCTCAAAAGATCTCTGTCTGTTCATGATGATCCCAACTCCATAAACAAATGTATGCTCTTCTTTTTTATCCTTTTTTCCTTTTTTTCTTTGAGTCGGAGTCTCACTCTGATGCCCAGGCTGGGGGGCGGTGGCTCGCTCCTGGCCATCACAACCTTGGCCTGCTGGGCTCCAGCGAGCCTTTCCCTGACCTCCAAGAAGCAGAAACTACAGGTGAGTTCCACCATGCCCAGCTCATTTGGGATGAGTGGTAGAGATGTGGTCTCGGTGAGGTGCCCGGGTGTATCTCCACCAGCGGGTTTGGGCTGGTCAGTGGTGCCGGCCTCCTAAAGGGCTGGGATTACTAGGCTAATGCCCTGAGCCAGGCTTCGACTTTTGTAAAAAAATAATAGAAGGCCTGGCACAGCAGCCGATGCCTGGAATCCCAGCACTCTGAGAGGTCAAGTGGGGAGGATGTCTGGAGCCCAGGAGCCAAGGCCAGCCTTGTGCAATTCATAGAGACCCCATCTCTGTACCCATCCAAACAGTGGGTTTGGGGTCGAGGTGCCCATTTTCCGGCCATTCCACAGGCTGAGATAGGAGGATCACCAGAGACCAAGTTTTTGAGGCTGGAGATGAACAACAGTCATGTCCCTGGGCCCAAGCCTAGGTCACAGAGACAGAGCCTATCTCCAAAAACATCAGAATCGAACACATATTCTGAACTGCACGAGGGGTGTTCACAGGGTGACTGGCTTTAGAGCCATGAAAATGAGATTCAGGGGGAAGAATTGTCCCAGGGTGGGGGATGTGTCCCTGGCCTTTCTTGGCGGAAGGTCCTTGTTTCCAAGTCTGATGGTTGGCCTGCCTGGAGCACATTTCTCACTTCAGATAGGATAGCCGGCAAGAACCTGGCCAAGGAGCCTCGGGAACTACCACATCAAAGCTGGGGCAGCTGTTTGGAGGGTTGTGGCCTGAATGTCTGGAGCTTGGGTGCCCTCACATGTGGGGGAGTGGGAAGGGAAGGACTGAGGGCAGAAAGTTTGCAGGAAAATGGAAATTCTTTCTTTCTTTCTCTCTCTCTCTTTCTTTCTTTCTTTCTTTCTTTCTTTCTTTCTTTCTTTCTTTCTTTCTTTCTTTCTTTTCTTTCCTCACTAGGTTGCCCAGACTGCTCTCAAACCACAAAACCCAGGCCATACTCTCAGCTTGGGCCTCCAAAATTGCTGCAATCACAGGCTTTCCATTTAATATACACCCTGATCTTCATTCCTGGTCTTTAACTCTGGGCATTGTCTGATCCTCCTGACAATGCCTGCTCTCACCAAGGTTTTCTGGGTTTAGCTTCAGGTTGAGGTGGGGTTTTGTTATGGTGTCCAGCCTGGTCTCAGCTCCCGATCTACAGGCATCTTCCTGTCTCAGGCTCCCCGAGTGCCAAGAAGGCAGGTGTGAGTCACCTGGGCAGGCCTCCCAAACAGTTCAAGAATCACGCCCTCCCTTTCCCTGAGGTGGGCCCTGGGAGGAGCCAGCAGGTCCACACTGGGGACCAAGGCAGGTGGAGATGTGTGTGCACTGGGGGAGACACACCCATGTGCCAGGCCCTCCCCTGGAGTGGGCTCGGTGTGCCACTCTGGCCACCATCTCCATAGTACCAGGTCGTCTGAAGGGAGTCCGCCTCATAGTAGGGCTCCAAGAGGGGTGTGAAGGTTTCAAAGGTGGCCACTGGGCACATCCGTCCCTCATTCTTGGCCATGCATCCCACAAGACCTGCATCCACCCTCCACATTCATGCCCCACGGAAAACACACGTGTGAGGTCATGGAACAAACGGCCCTGATTTAGGGTGGCTATCAGGCACAGTGGGGAACACCGCAGCCAGCCCAGGTTCTATTCATCTAGTCTGCCACCTTTGGGTGGTGGGTGGGCCCCTTCCTCTCCTGATTACATCAACACCCCCGCCCACGCAGACCTTTCCCTGGGGAGCTGTGGACACCCATCGTGACACACCTGGGAGGCCTGAGTCTCCATTGGGCAGGCTGGGGTGCAGCAACACTATCGTGGCTCCCAAAGACTAGACCTAAGGAGCTCAGTCATTCTTTGTGTCTCAGAACCTGAGCAGCTGGGAGTCCGGGATCACCATGCCTGACTCAATTTTGGAGACCTCAACCAAGACAAAGTCTTTCCACATCGCCCAGGCTAGTCTCCGACCCCTGGGCTCAAGCTGCCTCCCACTTTGGCCTCCCAGGGCATGGGGCTGAGGGCCGTGTGCCATGGTGCCTGGATTGAACTCGCACATTCTGTTGGTGGGGGCGATGCAAAGGAACACCCCGGGACAAAGGCGAGTGCATCTTTTGTCCGGGATTGCGGGCACTACCACATGCGACTCCTGTGTGTGTGTTCCCGTGAGCAACAAGGTTTTGCTACATGGCCCAGGCTGGTCTCGAACTCCCAGGCTCCAATGTTCCACCGCCTCGGTCTCCCAAAGCCCCAGCCAAATTTTCCGCCAATACCCCATCTATCGGGAATTCTAGGCGCAAGACTGGGGCCTCCTTCCAAAATGATATCTGTTCATGATGATCGCCACTACACACACAAATGGATGCTCTTCATTTTTTTCCTTTTTTTCCTTTTTTTCTTTAGTCAGAGTCTCACTCCAACGCCCAGGTTGGAGGGCAGTGGAACGCTCCATGTCACCACAGCCTCGGCCCACAAGGGTCTGGTGAGCTTTTCTCCAGGCTTCCGGGTAGTCAGAAACATAGGCACGTGTCACCACACCCAACTCATTTGGGATGGAGGGCAGAGACGAGGTCTCGCCAAGTTGTCTGGGCATGTCTCAGACTGAGGGCTTGGACTGGCTGCTGGCCTCGGTCTCCCAAATTGCTGGGATGGTGAGGCTGAGCCCCTGAGCCCAGCCTTGATCCTTCATCGAAAACAAACCAAAAGGCCTGGTGCTGAGTCCCACTCCTGGAATCCTAACCCTCTGAGGGGCTGAGATGGGAGTTTGGCTGGAGCACAGGAACCCAAGGCCAGCCTGGACCATGCATGGAGACCCCGTCTCCACATCAATCCAAACAGAGTGTCTGTGATCGAGGTTCCCATCATTCTGGCCACACCAGAGGCTGAGGCTGGAGGATTGCCAGAGCCCGCAATTTCAAGGATGGTGGTGAACAACAGTCGTGTCCCAGGAACACAGCCTGGGCCACAGAGTCAGACCCTGTCTCCAAAAGCATCAGAATCGTACACAGATTCTCAACTTCTCGTGCTGTGTTCACAGGGTGACTGGATTTACAGTCAGGTAAAATGGAATTGGGGGGAAGAAATGTCCCTGGGTAAGGGATGTGTCCCTGGCATTTCTTAGTGGAAGTCCTCGTTGCCTAGTGGGAGGGTCAGCCTGCCTGGGGCACATTTATAACCTCGGAGAGGACAAATGGCAGAAACCCGGCCAGGGAGGCTCAGGAACTCCTGCACCAAAGTGAGGGCAGACATTGGGGAGGATTGGGGCTGGAAGGTGTCAAGATTGGGGGACTCTCAAATGAGGGGATGAAGGACTGAATGCAGAAGGTTTGGAGGAGAATGGATTTCTTTCTTTCTACTTTTCCTTTTTTCTTTCCTTCTTTCTTTTCCTTCCTCACAAGGTTGCCCAGGCTGCTTTCAAACTGCCCAACTCGGGCCATCTTCTCAGCCTGGGCCTCCCAAAGTGCTGGGATCAAAGGCTTTCCTTTGTTCAACATCCTGGTCTGCCTGTCTGGTCTTGAACTCTGGGCCAGAGATGATCCCTCTGCTGAGGCCTGTCCTCACCTAAGGGTTTTTGGGTTTGGGGTTTTTTTCTTGGGGTCGTGGTGGAGGCTTGCTAAATTGTCCAGCCTGGTATCGAGTCTCTGGCCATCTTCTTGTTTCAGCCTGTCTAATTTCGGAGGAGACAGGTGTGGGTTGCCCAGCCATCGACCCCCAGAAGGTTTGAGGGTCATGTCCTCCCTTTCCCCGAGGCTGCCCTTGGGAGGATCGAGTGGGTCAACCCTAGGGAGCAAGTAGGGTGCTGGTGTGGGTGACCTGGTGGAGACACGCCCCTGCTCCAAGCGCTCCCCCTGGGGATGGCTCAGTGGGGGACTCCGGCTGCAGTCTCCAGGGTCCCGGGTCATCAGAAGGGAGTGGACCTCACAGTGGTGCCCCGAAATATGTGGGGAGCCCAGGTCGCCACAGCCTCAGCCCGCGCAGGGGCTCACACCTATTATCCTGGAACTCTGTGATACTGAGACAAGATTTCCTGAGCCCCCGTGTTCGATACCAGCCCAGGCACATTGGAGAGACCTCGTCTCTACAAGAAACCAAGAAAATGAGCCAAGCATGGTGGTGCACACCTGTCATTCCCACCACTCTGGAGGCCATGGCGGGAAGATCCCCAGGGCACAGCCAGTTGAGATCACAGTGACTGAGAATGGGCCCCTGTACTCTGGCCTGGGTGACAGAGCAGGACTCTGACTCAGAATAATAATACCAACCAGCAACAACACCACAAACACAGCCTGGAGTCAGGGACTCAGACTGGCATCCCTGCCTTCATAGGCCCAGGCAAGTCGATGGCCTGAGACTACGGGTTTGACATCATCCCAGGACACAGGGGGGATGAGATATCATATGAGCCATCAAAAATAGATCCAAAGATTAGCTGGGCATGGTGGTGCAGGACTGTGGTTCAAAGCACTCGGGGAGCTGAGGCAGGAGGATCGCATTAGCCCGGCAGGTGGAGTTCATGGTGTCCGTGAGCGTGTCCCTATGCTACGGCCTGGGCGATTGAGCAGGATTCTGATTCCAAATAATGATAATCACAAGCACCACTACCACCAACACCCCTGCCACCCAACGTGAGGTATCACCCTCAGGGATGGGAGAGGAAAGGGCACTTCCCAGCCTGTCATTCACGGGAAGATTCAAAGGTGGCCACTGGGCAAGTAGGGCCTGCACCTTTGCCCACGTGCCCCAAAAGGCCTGCCTAACCCTCATTACTTGTGCCCCACATCAAGATGGGTGTGATCTCATGGAACAGACAGCTTGTGCTAGGGCGGCCTTCAGGCACAGAGCAATCAAGGAGGACAGGCAATACTGCAGCCAGCCCAGGTCCCAATCACTGTTTGCGACCTTAGGGTGGAGGGATAGCCCCTTTCTCTACCAATGTCTCCATCATCACCCACCCACGCAGACATTTCAATGGGGAGCCATTGGTGCCCGTCGTGATGCAGGTGAGAGATGTCTTTTTTGATGCCAGAGTCTCCATCAGACTGGCTGGGGCACGGCAGCACATACGTGGCTCCAGGGGCCTCAACCTGCAGGGCTCAGGCGATCCTCCCATATCAGAACCCAAGCAGCTGGGACTCTGGGGGACCACCATGACTGACTTTATTTTGGGGACCTAATGCCAAAATGAGGTCAGGCCATGTCACCAGGGATGTCTCCGAACCCTGGACTCAGGCAGCCTCCCAACTCGGCCATCCAGGGTGTGGGCCTGGTGGCCATGAGTAACGATGCCTGTCCTGGACTGGCACATTCTGTCAGTCGGGGCGACACAAAGGAATGCCCCAGGATTGTGGTCACCACATCCCATGTAGCCGGGACCACAGGTGCCACCACTTGTGACTCCAATATTTGTGTTCCAGGAGTGACGAGATCTCACTACATGGCACAAACTGGTCTTGAACTCCCAGAGTCCAGCAGTCCACCCCCTCGACCTCTCAAAGCCACAGCTCGATTATCTGCTGATCCATCATCTTTTGGGTACTCTAGGCCAAAGACTGGGGCCTCCTTCCCAAATGATCTCTGTCTGTTCATGATGATCCCCACTACATACACAAATGGATGCTTTTCTTTTTTATTCATTTTTCATTTTTTTCATTGAGTCAAAGTCTCACTTCTTTGCCCAGGCTGGAGGGTGGTGGCTTGCTCCTGGCCATCACAGCCTAGGTGCACTGGGCTCTGGAGAGTCTTTTCCTGTCCTTCCAAGGAGCTGGGAGGACAGGAACACTCACAACACCTGGCTCATTGGGGTTGGAGTGTGGAGACGAGGGCTCGCCGAGGTACCGGGGTGGGTCTCGGTCCACAGCTTGGGCCGGCTCCTGGCCTCCGCTTCCCAAAGCACTGGGATAAGTAAGTTGAGCCCCCAAGTCCAGTCTAAATACTTGGTCAAAACAGAGCCAGAAGGCATGGTGCGGCAGCCCACACCTGGAATCCCAACACTCTGGGAGGCCAAGGCGGCAGTATGGCTGCACCCGAGGAGCCGAAGGCCAGCCAGGGCAATGCAGGTAGATCCCGTTTCGTATCCATCCAAACAGGGTGTCTGGGGGTCAAGGTGCCCTTCATGCCGAACACTCTGGGGGCTGAGGTGGGAGAATCTTGGGAGCCGCGATTTCAAAGGCTGGTAGTGAATGATGGTCATGTCTTGGAGTCCCAGCCTGGGCCACAGAGACAGACCCTGTCTCCAAAAACATCAGATTCATAGACAGATTATCAGCTGCACGTGGTTTTTTCACAGGGCGACTGACTTCAGAACCAGAACAAAAGGGATTGGGGTAAGAAAAATCTCTGGGTGAGGGATGCATCCATGGACTTTATGTCAGAAGGTCCTCGTTGCTGAGTTGGAGGGTCGCCTGCCTAGGGCACATTTCTCACCTTGAAAAGGAGAGCCGGCAGTCACCCGGCAAGGGAGCCTTGGAAACTCCCACACCAAAGTGGGAGCAGCCATTTGGGGTAGGGGCTGGAAGGTGCCAAGCTTGGAGGACCCTCACATGTGGCAGTCATGGGGGGGAATTAGTGAGGGCAGAACATTTGAAAGAGAATGGATTTTCCTCTTTCTTTCATTCTTTCCTTCCTTCCTTTCTTCCTTCCTTCCTTCCTTCCTTCCTTCCTTTCTTTCTTTCTTTCTTTCTTTCTTTCTTTCTTTCTTTCTTTCTTTCTTTCTTTCTTTCTGTCTTTCCTCACTAGGATTCCCAGGCTGCTGTCAAACTGCCCAACTCGGTCCATCTTCTCGGCCTACACTTCCCAAACTGCTGTGATCACAGACTTTCAATTTGGTCAACATGATGGTGTTCCTGCATGGCCTTGAACTCTGGGCTGGAGGCAATCCTCCTGCTGAGGCATGCCCTCACCCAAGGACTGGCATGGTGGCCCACAGCTGAAATTCCATTCCTCTGGGAGGCAGAGGTGGGATGATGGCTGGAGCCCAGGAGCCCAAGGCTAACCTGTGCCACACATGGAGATACTGTCTCCACACCCATCCAAATAGGGAGT
>NW_007261748.1:29752-30322 GCF_000164805.1 Carlito syrichta | reverse complement strand
GCTGTTCGAGGCCACTGTGCCCGAGAGACAGGCCATGGCACTGACATATTGGCCTCTAGAAGCACTCGCCACGAGGACAGAGAACGACCGGGCTGGCCAAGGAATAGACCCCAGACACACCCCTGAGCACACCACACACGACGGAGACCCAGGCGGCAGGGCCGCTGGTCCTGCCTTCGGGGCAGCCCTGCCACCTTGGCCTGGGCACAGTCCATGCACCCTCCGCTTCCCCCTGGTCTGCTGGAAGGGGCGGGCGTCCCCAAGGTATCCTCCTCTCTGTGGCGCACTCGCAGCGTCCCTGGGTGGCTGGGTCCGCTGGTCTTGGTGCGCCTCACCTTCTCACCCTCGCCACGCCCCCACCCCGACACGGTCCCTCCCTAGCTGTCTCTGTGGCTTTCCTTCCCTTGCTTTGGGCGTCGCCCTCTCCGTCTCCCCCCCACCCAGGGTCTTTTCTGCGTGCGACTGTGTGTGGGTGCGTGCTTGTGAGTCTGCGAGGGCTGGGGGCGCGGGCGAGTGAGCGGAGGGCTTCGGGTGGGTGTGGGCGCGTGTCTGCGGGGATACGGTGTTGGG
>NW_007261748.1:27799-29481 GCF_000164805.1 Carlito syrichta | reverse complement strand
GCGGCCGGCGGCCGGGAGTTCCCCGGCTGAGCCCGCCCGCGGCCTCACGAGCGGCCCCGCCCCCTGCAGCCCCGCGTGGCTGCGTGGGACAGCGGCGGGCAGGCTCTTGGGGCGCCGGAAGGCGAGCGCCGACGTCTATGGCCACACACCCTGAGCGCGCCCGATCTCGTCTGGTTTCGGAAGCTAAGCAGGGTCGGGCCTGGTTCGTACTTGGATGGGAGGCCGCCTGGGAATACCGGGGGCTGGAGGCTTTTGGCCTCCCTCTCCGCGCCTCTTTTTTGCGCTGCCGCTCCCGAGGCTCGCCGCCCCTCCTCCCCGCCCCCGCCCCCACGTCCCCCGTCCTATTTTACTTTATTTTATTATTTTTTTGTTAAAATTGTGGGGTACAGTTAAGGGTTAGGTATAGAAATATGCATCGTTCGGGCATTATTTTTTCAGTTTTCAAATTGTTTCTATCATTTTTTCCTTGGGAAACAAAATCAGTGACTCTCGTGACAAATTTAGTTAGCATTTTATTAAATGAGCTTGGGAATGATCATAAGATATTGGCCAGTTTTGCCAATTTCACCTTTTTTCCCCCAGAAAAATATTCCAATTTGATGGGAGAAAATAAAGAAGCAAACACAGGACTGTCAAAAGATATAGCGGCGAAGAGCAAGCTCTGCAGCCCAGCTGCTTGGGTTTATATCCTAACTGTACCATTTACTAGCAGAAACTGGCACATAGTAAGTATTGAGTGAATATTAGCCATTATCTTGATATCCACTATTGACAATAATGGATACACCCTTTTTTTAGAATTGTTTGTTATATTAAGAAAAGTCATTTCATCATTTTCATAAGCATGATTTTAGTTACTTTGAAATTCCTTGCTCTCTTCATTATCCTAAATCATATTCAAATTTCTAGAGACAAAAACTGTACGTTGTATTTAGCATGGGAGAAACGTTCCTTTACGACATTTTCACGTCCATTCCTATTTGTCCATCCCTACATATATTAAAAACCTAATATGGTCAAGGCATTATTTTTGCCAGAAGACTTCAATGCAGTGAACTTCTTTTTTGTTCTCTCTCTTACCCTAAATATTCTTATTTCTTCTTTTCTATCTTACATGTCATGCACTCACTCCCTTTCCTTGCTGGTGCCCTCTGTTGCTCACTAAGATGCAGTCTAATTAGCTTTTTGGCTTGAGTAGAGAATCAATGTCATCCCATACTGAGAGGGCAGAGAACTAGAGAGCTTCACTCTTTCTGGCCACACCAGTTTCTGCTTCCTCTAACACTCATCTTCCCCTTTTGACTGAGTTTACATCTCCTATTGCCCTTTCCTGCTCACTGTCTCTTAATCCAAGGAATTTCCATAGTCTCCCACCCTTTTGCAATTTTTGTAGGGGGTGTTTCTTCATTCCCTTTTCTCCATCCTTCCCCACTTGTTTATTCTCTATTCTGCTTCTTTTGTTTTTCCTTTTTCATGCTAAATTCACAGTTTTTGTATCTGTTCTTTTTCAAGTGAAGTCATCTTGTTTTCACAAGACACAATTGCTGAACAGTTCATCTGAAAACATTAGCTAGGCGATATTCATTTTTCTTTTGGTCTCTGATAATTTGTCAGTTACCATATAATACTATAATTTTCAAAATGCAGTTTCTTTATGACAATTTTGTAAACAGCATCAGTGT
>NW_007261748.1:24660-27779 GCF_000164805.1 Carlito syrichta | reverse complement strand
AGTTCCCCGGCTGAGCCCGCCCGCGGCCTCACGAGCGGCCCCGCCCCCTGCAGCCCCGCGTGGCTGCGTCGGACAGCGGCGGGCAGGCTCTCGGGGCGCCGGGAGGCGGGCGCCGACGTCTGTGGCCACACCACCCTGAGCGCGCCCGATCTCGTCTGGTTTCGGAAGCTAAGCAGGGTCGGGCCTGGTTCGTACTCGGATGGGAGGCCGCCTGGGAATACCGGGTGCTGGAGGCTTTTGGCCTCCCTCTCCGCGCCTCTTTTTTGCGCTGCCGCTCCCGAGGCTCGCCGCCCCTCCTCCCCGCCCCCGCCCCCACGTCCCCCGTCCTATTTTACTTTATTTTATTATTTTTTTGTTAAACGTATTTTTATTTTAAAATTGTGGGGTACAGTTAAGGGGTAGGTATAGAAATATGCATCGTTCGGGCATTATTTTTTCAGTTTTCAAATTGTTTCTATAGTTTTTTCCTTGGGAAACAAAATCAGTGACTCTCGGACACATTTAGTTAGCATTTTATTAAATGAGCTTGGGAATGATCATAAGATATTGGCCAGCTTTGCCAATTTCACCTTCTTTCCCCCAGAAAAATATTCCAATTTAATGGGAGAAAATAAAGAAACAAACACAGGACTGTCAAATGATATAGCGGCCAAGAGCAAGCTCTGCAGCCCAGCTGCTTGGGTTTACATCCTAGCTGGACCATTTACTAGCAGAAACTGGCACATAGTAAGTATTGAGTGAATATTAGCTATTATCTTGATACACCCTTTTTTAAGAATTATTTGTTATATTAAGAAAAGTCATTTCATCATTTTCATGAGCATTATTTTAGTTACTTTGAAATTCTTTGCTCTCTTCATTATCCTAAATCATATTCAAATTTCTAGAGACAAAAACTGTACATTGTATTTAGCATGGGAGAAACGTTTCTTTACGACATTTTCACGTCCATTCCTGTTTGTCCATCCCTACATATATTAAAAACCTAATATGGTCAAGGCATCATTTTTGCCAGAAGACTTTTTTTTTTGTTCTCTCTCTTACCCTAAATATTCTTATTTCTTCTTTTCTATCTTACATGTCATGCACTCACTCCCTTTCCTTGCTGGTGCCCTCTGTTGCTCACTAAGATGCAGTTTAACTAGCTTTGGGGCTTGAGTAGAGAATCAATGTCATCCCATACTGAGAGGGCAGAGAACTAGAGAGCTTCACTCTTTCTGGCCACACCAGTTTCTGCTTCCTCTAACACTCATCTTCCCCTTTTGACTGAGTTTACATCTCCTATTGCCCTTTTCTGCTCACTGTCTCTTAATCCAAGGAATTTCCATAGTCTCCCACCCTTTTGCAATTTTTGTAGGGGGTGTTTCTTCATTCCCTTTTCCTCGTCCTTCCCCATTTGTTTATTCTCTATCCTGGTTCTTTTGTTTTTCCTTTTTCATGCTAAATTCACAGTTTTTGTATCTGTTCTTTTTCAAGTGAAGTCATCTTGTTTTCACAAGACACAATTGCTGAACAGTTCATCTGAAAACATTAGCTAGGTGATATTCATTTTTCTTTTGGACTCTGATAATTTGTCAGTTACCATATAATATTATAATTTTCAAAATGCAGTTTCCTTATGACAATTTTGTAAACAGAGCATCAGTGTCCTCATGAAAAGGTATTGAATATATATATGATGCTTAATTTTTTTTTTTTTTTTTGAGTTGGAGTCTCACTCTGTCACCCAGACTGGAGTGCAGTGCCTGCTCCTGGCCACCGCAGCCTCAACCTGCTGGGCTCCGGTGACCCTTCCGCCTCAGCCTTCCAAGTAGCCGGAATTACAGGCATGTGCTACCACACCCGGCTGATTTTTTTATTTATTGTAGAGATGAGGTCTCACTGCCCAGGTGGGTCTTGAACCCATGGGCTCAGGCAATCCACTTACCTCAGCCTCCCAAAGCCGTGGGATTACAGGCTGAGCCACCGAGCCTGGCTGTGATGCTTAATTTTATGTGTCACCTTAGCTAGGCCATGATACACAGATATTTAGTAAAACATTACTCTAGATGTTTCTGTGAAGGTGTTTTTTTTTTTTTTGGATGGCATTAACATTTAAATCAGCATATTTTGAGTAAAACAGATTACCCTCTCTAATGTAAGTGGGCCTCATTCAGTCAGTTGAAAGTATTAACAGAAAAAGGACTGATCTCCCACAAAAGAGAGGAGAATTTTGCCATCCAATTGACTGCTTTTGAACTCAAACTGCAACTCTTCCATGGATCTCCAGCCAGCTGGCCTTTCCTGCAGCTGATGGACTTGGCAACCTTCACAACCACATCAGTCAATTCTTTAAAATAAATCTCTGTATATATTTATATACATTCTGTTGGCTCTGTTTCTCTGGAGAGCCCCGACTGATATAAAAAGCAAGTATATACTTCTTGAGATTACTCCTCAAGGTTATACAAGACTCTATCATTGACTTACTAATTAGAAGAACACAGCTAACTAAACTCAATACAGCTAATAATGATCTTAAATTGGCAGAATGATATTAAGCAACCGTATATCTCATATAATAATTTTCAGGCTATCAAAAGGCAGCATTCTCCATAGATACTTTAAAAATATAATCCTAAATAAATTATTCCAAGTAAGGAAGAAGAGACCAAATAAATCTTACCTAATTTCTTCATTGAAAAATGTTTCTGAAATGAACAAAGGAGGTGAAGTGAGTGAGTTTCTGTTTGTTTGTTTGTTTGTTTGTTTTTAAGTTAGGGTCTCACTCTGTCACCCAGGCTGGAATGCAGTGAAATGGTCTTGGCTCATCACAGCCTCAACCTTCTGGACTCAAGTGAGCCTCCAACCTCTGCCTCCTTCTGAGTAGCTGGTACTACAGGTATGTACTGCCATGCATGGCTAATTTTTAAATTTTGTTTGTAGAGATGAGGTCTCGCTATTTTGCCCAGGCTGGCCTCAAACTCCTAGACTCAAGTGATCCTCCCATCTCAGTCTCCCAAAATGCTGGGATTATAGGCATGGGCCACCATGTCTAGCTAAGATAACTGATAACCCAGTATGAGAAATGGGTTATCAGATCCCAAATAAGTATTATTGTATTATTGTTGGCTTAGGAC
>NW_007261748.1:23445-24640 GCF_000164805.1 Carlito syrichta | reverse complement strand
GAAATACAATACGCAATTTGGGCATGTCTACAATTGAATTGTCTACATCCAGGCCTCCTGGCCTTGCTGAGTCAAGACACCCCCCCCCTTAAAAATTAAAAAATACCAAAGGCACTTAATTCTCCCGTGACTGGAAAAGAGGGTGAATGGCCCGTTACCATCGTGATGTCTTATTTAAGAAGAACGAGTGGGCGGTTCTAAGTGTTATGGCCCTGAAGTAAGAACCAGATGTCAGATATAGTTTCAGTATAGCTACCCCCAAGTTTTATGGGCCCGGAGCGAGAAGAGGGATCCGAATTGGATGAGGTTGCTGGTTTCACGGAGGATGGTAGTACCCGAGTAATAATGGAAGGGGATAGTCGTGTGGAAGAGAATTGGTTTAATCGAAATGGTGTATGTCTGATGACACATTTGCTGTCCGTTTGGCTGCATAAATGGTTAATTCCTGCTGGATATTCCTGTGTGGAACGAGTTCTAGTTAATTGAGATTTTCTAGTCTTGAAGAATTAATTTTTTCTGTACATGCTTATATGCATGGGGTAGATAGGTTAATGTACGATTAAGCATATATGTCTTATGTAAAATTATGCATATATAGTACTAATACATATTCATGGGGAGAGGCATTAAATGCACGATATACATAGGGTTATGCAAGGTCTTATTAATACTGATATGTTATATAAAAATGGTCAAGTCTTTGTGTGCAGGGAATAGTTTATTAAGAATGCCAGCTTTGGGGGTTGGTGGTGGGGTGTGAAGCCTCTTCCTTGAGGTGGGTCCTAGGGAGGTTGTTTCCTTCATTCTTGGTTTACAAAACCAAAGTAATAGTTATACTACAAGGACTTTATCATTTGAGTAGTTTGCTTTCAATTAGGTTAATTATGGGTATGAGGATTAGGATAGTCAAGAAATAGAGGACGGAGGCTGCTTGGCCGATAGTAATGTATGGGTATTCAACGGGTTGGCCGCCGATTCAGGTTAGTGTTAGTAAGTCGGCTACTAGAACTCAGAATAGGCATTGGCTGAGGGGGCGAAAGGTTATACTTCGCTGTTTAGATGTATGTAATATGGGGATGATGGCTAGAATTAGGATTGACAATACTAGGGCTAGAACGCCTCCTAGTTTGTTGGGAATAGATCGTAGGATAGCATATGCAAATAAGAAATACCACTCTGGTTTAATATGGGGTGG
>NW_007261748.1:0-23425 GCF_000164805.1 Carlito syrichta | reverse complement strand
AATAAATTATTCCAAGTAAGGAAGAAGAGACCAAATAAATCTTACCTAATTTCTTCATTGAAAAATGTTTCTGAAATGAACAAAGGAGGTGAAGTGAGTGAGTTTCTGTTTGTTTGTTTGTTTTTAAGTTAGGGTCTCACTCTGTCACCCAGGCTGGAATGCAGTGAAATGGTCTTGGCTCATCACAGCCTCAACCTTCTGGACTCAAGTGAGCCTCCAACCTCTGCCTCCTTCTGAGTAGCTGGTACTACAGGTATGTACTGCCATGCATGGCTAATTTTTAAATTTTGTTTGTAGAGATGAGGTCTCGCTATTTTGTCCAGGCTGGCCTCAAACTCCTAGACTCAAGTGATCCTCCCATCTCAGTCTCCCAAAATGCTGGGATTATAGGCATGGGCCACCATGTCTAGCTAAGATAACTGATAACCCAGTATGAGAAATGGGTTATCAGATCCCAAATAAGTATTAGTGTATTATTGTTGGCTTAGGACTAAGAATTCCAAATATTCAGAAACAAATAAGAGAGTAAATGAGAAATAACAGCCATTAAAAATCTGTTAAATAGCTCTCACTCTGTAGGTATATACATCTCTATTGACACTAGAAAATTGCAGAAATGTTTACATTTCAAGTTGCCTTCTCTTAATCTAGTTTTATGTTCTGATTATGTTAGGGACATATCACTTACCTCACTGACTTCTCTATCTGCCTCCCAAGTTCTATTCTGAGCCTTCAGGAGAGTAGTCTGAGAAAATAGTTTTTCTTAAAGTCAGAAAATAAATATCTTTAGATGCGGAGTATTTGAAAAAACAGACAGGCATGCATGTGAAGTTATTTGAGATGCATGTAATATTCAAGAGGAATGCAATAAAATAGTTTGGAAGAAGTAAGAGGCTTTTTTATTAAAATAAAGAAGTGTCAAGAGAAAATGAGATGTAAGACAGAGTAGTACTAGGTGATTATAATTAACCTGAGTGAAGTATACCAAATAGTGGAAGACCTGAAAGGAAAGGATACCAGCGTATGTGAAAAGAAGCATCTATGTCCATGGCATACTTTGAAACTTTTAGGGCAATAAATTTGCCCTCATTTACCCATAATTTTACTGAATTCATAAAACACACTTGCTTTCATACAACACAATGTCGTCAATGTTTTTTCACATATATCCATAAAGGCATCAATTTTAGCATTAAAAGAGAGCTGTCCAATCTCCTCAATGGCCATATGAGGAAACAAAGAAATGATGTGAACTGAAGAGGTTACACAGCTAGCTCAGGAGAGCTGGGATCAGAATCCAGAACATGAGTGCTACCCCATGTTCTATTGTAATGTGTATATATTGAGCACTGGTATTAATATCCCCAAGGAGTTTATATTCTTTTTGAGAAGCTCAAAGAGACACACTAAAAAATTAGAATAAAAACTCAAGTCTATTTTTACACTATATCTGAATGTCTTAATGTGACCTACAGTATCTCTCATGCTTTGACCCTACTAACTCTCAAACCTCCTCTTCTTGCACTGCCCCGATTTTGTTCATTCTACTCCAAAAAAGGGTGGGGGGGTCTTCTTTATGTCCTACAAATTTATCAAGATCATTCACACCTCAGGGCATTTGCACTACTCTTTTCTCTACTCGAAATACTCTCTGTTTAGTTTCTTTGTGTGGCTATTTCCTTTGCATCATTCTAGCTTCAAGTCTTCAGAGAGCCTATTCTGACCACTCTAATACCTCCTTCCTCTTTCCCAAAGCACACTTGCAGTTCACTGTTTCTATTCTATCCCAATACTTATCATTCTCTGAAATTTCCTTATTTCGGTATACATGTTTATGGCCTGTTTTCCCCTCTAACAAGTTCATAGCTGTATCCTCAGCAACTAAAACAGTGCCTGGCACATAGAAAATGCTTCATAGATAGCTTCATAGTTTGCTGAATGAATGAAAGAACATTCACGAGACAAATGTATTCAAGGCAGTATATGTTCAGACACTTTACAAGATTACTTGGAGAAAGGGTGCAGTGATAGAAATGGCAGTGCAAAAGAGCTGAAGACTGGGCTTGGTGATTCAGCCTGTAATCCCAGCACTTTGGAAGGACAAGGTGATGTATAGCCTGAGGCCGTGGATTCGCAATCAGCCAAGGCAACTTGGCAAGACTTTGTCTCTACAATAAATCAAAAAGTTAGCTGAGTGTGGTAGCATGCACCTGTAGTTCTGGCTACTTGGAAGACTGAGGCAGAAGGATCACCAGAGCCCAGTGGGTTGACACTGTGGTGGCTGTGTGTGTGCCACTGCACTCCAGTCTGGGCAACAGAGTGAGATTCCATCACCAAAAAAAGATGAATTAAATAGAATATGGCACATAAAGCAAAGATAACTTATGAGACCACACACAAAAACCAATACAGAAAACCTTAAGGCCAGTAATCCCTACTGAAAGAAGAAAGGAATGGAACTTATATAATACCTTTGAACCATGGGAAAGCCACATGAACAGGACAAGTACTGTTTGCAAAACTGCAAAATAAGCATCATGAATAAGGTCCCAAAGAAGTGCTCTGAGAGGGTTAAATAATGACCTGAATCTGTGGTGATCTTTATTTATTAGCAATAATGGAAATAGTGAGTACATAACTGTCCATTTAGAGCTAGGTGGAAAACTGTTAAGTTGAAAATGTGGGCTTTAAAGCTTACTAAAAGTTGTACTTTACTGGGTAGTCTCTTCCTCATTCCTAGATGATAAAGCATAGAAGACCAGTTAATCCATGATGAAACAGGCCAATAAAGCATTAACTAGATGCTACTGAATCCGTGAAGTCCTTATGAAGCAGATAATAAGTGGGAGGAGATATGTCTGAAATCTTCTAACTGATCACATACAATTCAATACAATGAAATGCTAAGTTTAGTTCAATCCAACAAAACTTTACTCAGTAGTCACTGCTCTGGAGAGAGGATGAAAAAAATGGTCCCAGACCTTCTACTTTATCTTTGAAGAGCTTATAATATGCAAAAAGACAAACATAAACAGATAATTTCAATACATTGTTAAAGTTATACAAGAATGTTGTAGAAGCACAAAAATGCATGTAACTCCACATTTGGGGAACACAGCTAAACTCCTGCAAAAGATAATAATGCCCTAGTCGAGGCTCAAAACATGAGTCGGAATCAGTCAGTCTAAGAGAATGGAGCAGGATTCCAAGCAGGCACTGCAGAGTGAAAAACAAAGTGGCTTTTACTGGAAACTTTACACTGACCTCTGTTACCTCATCCCACAAATTCACTACCAGAATATCCCTGCTTTCTTCCTTTTTGCCTATTTAAAAACCCATCATCTTATTAAGATCTTGCTCAAGTGATACTTTCTATGAGATACCATGACCAATCCAAAATGAATGTAAATTAGAACTCCTACAGCATTTATAGTCCATATTGCAAAATATTATACTTATATAAACATGATACTATCCTCTAATTGTTAAACTTATCTTTGACAACTACTAACTCTGCAATCTACATCTTTATTATCATAGAATCAGATAATCCACATGGTATACATGTATAGGGATAAAAACAGAGGCACTTGTGGGATAAGAAGATGGAGAATGAGGGTTTTCTTGTGTATAAACCATTCTCACCTTTCAGCTTTTCCAGCTCTACAGTGCTAAGGAGCAAGGCTCCCCTTTCTCTCTCTTCTACCACTCTCTTCTGCAAAGAGGCAATATTCTCCTCTGTGACGGCCTACATTGCAGAAAGACAACAAATTCATGATTCTCCAGTGAAAACTCTCATACTAATCCCCAGATCACCTCCAGCATTTTTGTCTTCTAAAAGATCTTCAACCATGAGAATACCTTAAAAATAACATCTATGGCCAGACTTGATAGCTGAGCCTATAATCCCAGCACTTTGGGAAGCCAAGGCGAGTGAATTGCCTGAGCCTGTGTGTTCAAGACCAGCCCAGGCAACTTGGCAAGATCTCGTCTCTTCAGTAAATCAAACAGTTAGCTGGGCACAGTAGCACATGCCTGTAGTTTTGGCTACTTGGAAGGCTGAGGCAGAAGGATGGTCAGAGCTCAGCAGGGCGATGCTGGGGTGACTGTGAACATGCCACTGCACTCCAGACTGGGCAATGGAGTGAGACTCCAACTCAAAAATGATAATAATAATAATAACTTCTACTTAATCTGTCTAGGTAATCTTTGAAGGAATGTTTTTTACCTGAATATAGAGAAATATTTCACACAATCATAATGTTCATTGGTTTTTAAATTTAAGATTGAAGCCTGGATTACAAAAACTAGAAATCTCAGATTTATTACATAAGAAAGAACATTTTCAGGTTCACAAATAAATAACATCATAAGATTAGATTAATGCCACGGAGTAGATGTGCTCTCTCAAAAAGGGGGCTCCATAAAGATGATTAGAGGCAAAGTTATATGTATCACTTAAGAAAAGAAGATTCATAATTGTTTTTAATTTCTTTCCAAGTATAATTAAAATTTATCTTGCACTTAATTTATTTACCAAACATTCAGAATATTTGGTTTTCCTAATGATAGACATATAGCTAATTATGCCACATCTTTAGTTTTCTATTTATTTATTTATTTATATCAATATTTTTATTTTGATATTGTGGAGTATAGTTAAGGGTTAGGCATACACATACACTTCGTTCAGGCACCCTTGTTGATAATGGGTGTTTCCTCATCCCCAGGCAGATATTGACTACCATTGATCCCACCTCCCTTCCCCTCCCCCCCATAGTTTCCCGCCACTGTCAGTCTTTTTCTTATAGTATTACATTGGATGTTCAAGGTCCACTATGTGATTGAGAATATGTGATACTCAGATCTTTGTTTCTGTGAAAGGTCACTCAGTATTATAGACTCTAGTTCCATCCAGGTTGCTGCAAAATTCATGATTTTGTTCTTTTTTATGGCTGTATAGCATTCCATCATGTATATGTACCAGTCCTCTTTTGATGGACAGCGTGGTTGATTCCAGGTTCTTGCTATTGTGAACAATGCTGCAATAAATATACATGTGTAGGTATCTTTTTTATAGAGTCATTTGAGTTCTTCAGGGTATATTCCCAGTGGGGGATTGCGGGATCATATGGGAGGTCGATATTTAGAGCTTTTAGGAATCACCACGCTGTTTTCCACAAAGGTTGCACTACTTTGCATTCCCACCAACAGTGTATAAGTGTTCACTTTTCACCACACCCTTTCCAGCAACTGTTATTTTTGGAGTTATTGATAATTGCCATTCTGACTGGAGTTAGGTGGTATCTCAGTGTGGTTTTGATTTTCATCTGCTTGATGATTAGTGATGTTGAACATTTTTTCATGTGTCTGTTGGCTGCTTGAATGTCTTCCTTTGAGAAGTATCTGTTCATATCTGTTGCCCACTTCATAATGGGGTTGTTTGTTTTTTTTTCTTTTTAGCACATCTGAGTTCCTTGTAGATCCAAGATGTTAAGCCTTTGTTGGACCTGGAATTGCAAATACTTTTTCACAGTCTGTAGGCTGTCTCTCTGCCCTCTTGATGGTTTCTTTGGCTTTGCAGAAGCTTGTCAGTTTAATGAGGTCCCACTTGTCTATCTTATCTCTTATGGCCTGTGGGTTTTGAGCTTTGTTCAGGAATTGGATGCCAGTTCCAATGTCCATAAGGGTGTGTCCCGCATTTTCTAAGGTTTTTAGGGTTTGAGGTTTCACATTTAGGTCTCTGATCCATTTAGAGTTATTTTTTGTGCATAAGGATAGATAGGGGTCTTGTTTGAGCCGTCTGCATGTGGTCAGCCAATTTTCCAATCACCATTTACTGAAAAGGTTCTCCTCTCCCTAGTGGGATGGTGGAGGCTTTGTCAAAGATGAGTTGGTTGAGAAATTGAGGTTTTGCTTCTGGAATCTCAATTCTATTCCATTGGTCTTTATGCCTGTTCCTGTACCAATACCAAGCTGTTTTGACTATTGTTGCTTTATAGTAAAGTTTGAAGTCTGGTAGTGTGATACCTCCTTCTTTTTTTTTTTTTCCTGAGGATTGTTATGGCTACTCTTGGTTTGTGTTTCTGTATGAATTCCTGTATTGTGTTTTTCTAGCTCTGAGAATAATGTTGCTGGTAATTTGTTTAGTATTGCATTAAGTCTGTAGATTGCCTTAGGTAGAATGGACATCTTTATAATGTTGATTCTTCCAATTCATGAGCAAGGGCTATTTTTCCACTTGTTTGTGTCATCCTTGATTTCACTGAGCAGTGTTTTGTAGTTTTCATTGTAAAGGTCTTTCACATCTCTGGTTAGGAAGATGCCAAGGTATTTCATTTTTTTGTGGCTATTGTGAATGGGATTGTGTTTTTTATTTGGGTTTCTCTTTGTTTATCATTGGTGTAAAGAAATGCGATTGTCTTTTGCACATTTATTTTATACCTTGAGGCTTTGCCAAAGTCCTTTATCAGTGCAAGGAAACTTTTGACAGATTCTTTTGGGTTTTCAAGGTACACAATCATGTCAACAGCAAAGAGAGATAATTTGACTTCCTCTTTTCCTATTTGGATACCCCTGATCGCCTTCTCTTTTCTGATTGCTCTAGCTAAGACTTCCAATATTATATTGAACAGGAGGGGAGAGAGTGGGCATCCTTGTCTTGGTCCAATCTTCAGGGGAAATGTTTCCAATTTTTGTCTGTTTAGGAGTATGCTAGCTGTGGGTTCTCATAGATGGCTTTTACTATTTTGAGGTATGCTCCATGTATGCCTAGGTGTTTCAGGGTTTTTATCAGGAAGGAGTGCTGGATTTTAACAAAAGCTTTTTCTGCATCTAATGATAAAATTATGTGGTTTTTGTTCTGACGTCTGTTGATGTATTTAATTACATTTATTGTCTTGCGAATGTTGAACCAGGCTTGCATTGCAGGGATGAAGCCTGCTTGGTCATGATGGATGATTTTTGAGATGTGTTGTTGAATCTGGTTTGCTAGGATCTTGTTGAGAATTTTGGCATCTATGTTCATCAAAGATATTGGCCTGTAGTTCTCTTTCTTTGTTGGGTCTTTACCTGGCTTGGGTATCAATGGGATGTTAGCTTCATAGAATACTTTGGGGAGGGTCCCATCTTTCTCAATTGCCTGGAATACTTTCAGTAGGATTGGTATCAGCTCCTCCTTAAATGTCTTATAGAATTCTGCTGGAAAGCCATGTGGTGTAGGGCTTATTTTTGTAGGTAGTTTTCTTATTACACAGTCAATTTCCTTGATTGTTATTGGTCTATTTATGGTCTCGATTTCTTCCTTTTTCAACCTAGGCAGCTTGTGTGATATCAGAAAGTCTTCCATTTCCTTAAGGTTTTCAAGTTTGTTTCCATACAAGTATACAGAGTAGTCTCTAATGATCTTTTGTATTTCTTCAGAGTCAAATGTGACTTCATCTTTTGTGTTTCTGATTGTATTTATTTGGACGTTTTCTCTTTTTTTCTTGGTCAGTCTAGCTAAGGGACCCTTGATCTTGTTTATCCTTTCAAAGAACCAGGTTTTTGTTTCATTGATTTTTTGTATTATCTTTTTGTCTTCTATGTTCCATATTTGGGTTTTTACTTTGTTGATCTAGATTCTTCTGCTGCAGTTAGGGTTTTGATGGTCTTGCTTTTCCAGCTTCCTAAGGTGATTTGGTAGGCTGTTGATTTGTGATCCTTCCATTTTCTTCATGCGTGTTTGTAGGGATATGAATTCACCTCTTACTACAGCTTTCATGGCATCCCAGAGATTTTGGTAAGATGTCTCTTCATTTTCATTTGTTTCCAGGTATCTTTTAATCTCTGTTTTGATTTCATTGTTGACCCAGGAGTTGTTTAGCATCATGCTGTTTAGTGTCCATGCCTTTGTGGTTTTGTGGGGAAACTTGTTGGTGTTGATGTTTATTTTTATTCCACTGTGGTCTGAGAAGGCACATGACAAAATTCCGATCTTTTGAAATTTGTTTATGCTTGATTTATGTCCAAGTATGTGGTTGTTCTTAGAGTATGTTCCATGCGGTGCTGAGTGTATATTCTGTGGTCATTGGGTGGAGTGTTCTGTAGGTATCAATTAAGTCCATTTGGTCAAAAGTCACATTGAGGTTCTGGATCTCATTGCTGATTTTTTGTCCTGATGATCTGTCTAGGGTTGTGAGCGGGGTATTAAAGTCCCCAGTTATGATGGTGTTAGAGTTAATATCTATCTTTAGTTTTCCTAGAAGCTGCTTTATGAAAGTTGGCACTCCTATGTTGGGTGCATATATGTTTAGGATAGATATTTCTTGTTGATGGAGTGAACCTTTTATCATTATGTAGTGACTTTCTGTATCTTTTTAAATTTTTGATAGCTTAAATTATATTTTGTCTGAAATTAGGATTGCATGACTCCTCCTTTCTTTTGTGTTCCATTCACCTGAAAATTTGTTCCCCATCCTCTTACTTTGAGTCTGTACATGTCCTTTCTAGTGAGATGGGTCTCTCTTTTTTTTTTTTTAGTGTCTCACTCAGTCACCCAGACTGGAGTGCAGTGGCTGCTCCCAGTCACTGCAGCCTCACCTGCTGGGCTCCAGCGATCCTTCCGCCTCAGCCTTCCACACTCACCTCAGCCTCCCAAAAGCACAGGATTACAGGCTGAGCCACCAAGCCCGGCTGAGATGGGTCTCTTGAAGGCAGTATATTGTTACCTGGTGATATTTTATCCATGTTGCCATTCTATGTCTTTTCAGTGGTGCATTTAGTCCATTCATATTTAAGCTAATTATTGAAATGTGAGAGTTGGTCCCTATCATAGGATTCTTAAAGAGTTGTTGTTGTTGTTCCTCTTGGTTTGTTGTCTTTCTTTTGGTTTTGGGGTTGGTTCATGTGGATTTTACTATTTTTCCTGTACTTTTGTGAAGAACATTGTTATTTTTTCCTTTTCTTCTGTGTTTAGTACGTTCTTAAGTGTTTCATGTAGAGGTTTTCTGGTGGCAGCATAAGTTCTTAGGGATTGGATATTTGGATATCTGTGAAAGATTTTAATTCTCCCTCACTGATGAAGCTTAGCTTGGCTGGGTAGGTTATTCTTGGTTGAAATTGTTTATCTTTTAGGACTTTGAAGATAGGGCTCCAAGCCCTCCTAGCCTGCAGGGTTTTTGTAGATAAATCTGCTGCTATTCTAATTGGTCTTCCATGGTTGATGATCTGGCCTTTTTTTTGTGCTGCCTTTAAGATTTTTTCTTTTATACCTACTTTGTTTAGGTGAACTATTGTGTGTCTGGGAGTTGGTCTTCTCATTTGTTGTCTTGCAGGGGTTCTCTGAATCTCTTGTGTGTGAATTTTCGCATCACTGATATGATGAGGGAAATTTTCTTCAATAATCTCATGGAATGTTTGTTCCAAGGTGGCTTCTGTTTCTCTTTCTGTTTCAGGAAGGTCAATTACTCTTAGGTTCTCTCTCTTGAAGTAATCACTCATCTCTTGAAGGTTTTGTTCTGTCTTTTTAAGCTTGTTTTCTGTGTTTTTAACAGTTTGGGTTAGTTCTATATTTTGGTCCTCAAACTCTGAGATTCTTTCTTCTGCTTGGCTAATTCTGCTTTCCATGCTTATCTGTTTGTTATTTATTTCATTCACAGTATTCTTTATTGCTGTTATTTCAGTTATCAACTCCTTCCTAGTTTCTTCTTGTCTCTCCTCAATTCTTTTTAATCTCTCCATTAATGTCTTGACATCTAGGTTTGTAGTTTGAGACCAGTCATTACGGGGGCTCTTCATTGTTTGCCTTCTGAAGTCAGTTTTCTCAGTGTCTGCCCTCCCAGGGGTCTGGGAGAGACCCATATTCTTCTTTTGGTTTTTCTTCATTCATGTAGATTTTTCTCTCTCTCCCCCTTTCCCTTCCCTTCTTTAGTTCTGTTTTTTAGGGAAGGTTCACTTGCTTTTGCATATTTTTGCAATCTTCTGTTCTTCCTTATGAGGGTCCTCTGGCTTTGTTCACTTTTGAGGCTGGAGTGTGTGCTGGGGGCTGTACTTTTTGCAGTTTTGAGGTTTAATTGAGAGGGAAGCTGTGATTCAGAATCTATCTGCTGATTCCAGCATCCACCAACAGGTGTATGGGCACACTGGGACCTATTTCCCACTGCCTTACAATCTGTCTGTGCAGTGAGATGTAGGCTTGGTCCCTGGAACAAAAGGATGTATGAAAAAGGAAAATAATGGAGGAAGGGTGGGTCAATAGGAAGTTAGAAAGAGAGAAGAGTGAGAGGGAAAACAGGCATACATACCAACTAACAGGTGAAAAAGTGACACAAAGCCAGAGAGGAGTAAAAAAGACACACAAACAAAATTCCCTAAAGTATACCACTAACCACACAAATACAGTCCAATAAAATCATGGCTTTTGATGTGTTTTCCCCAACACAAACACGTTGTCCATGTCAAAAAGCAAACAAAAGTGAGCAAAACAAACAGTCAAAATGGTAAAATCAAAAGTCAAAATGAGAAATCAGACTAGCTCTGGAATCTTTCCTGAGTGTCTAAAGTCTCTTTAGCTCTGATCTCTAGTCTCTCCCTTTTGCTTTCATTGCAGGCAGGTAGATTTACTCGCAGCTTGGATTTGTTCTTTTAGCCTGCTGCCTGAGAGGTCTGCAAAACTGAGATTCCTGCATCTGATTCAGTGTAGGGGAGGGGATTTGTCTCCTGTTTAGTGATGTTACCTTAGGAACCAAGGTAGAGGCTGCTCATAGGTGGGCAGGGCAATGCAAATCTATGCCTGGAAAATGGCTGAGGTGGGCAGCTCCTCTTTCGTGGATTCTTTCTCTCCACTCGTCTGATCCCTGGGTGATCCACTATGATGGGCTGTGGTGGTGTGTGAGGCACCTGGGATCAGCTGCACAGCTGAGCGCTGGTTCTGGTGTGCCACCAGCAGCCTGTGGTGGAGGAGGAAGCTGAGAGTTCCCTCTTCTGGAGCTGAGAACGGCTGATCAGCACCTCCTTAAGATATGCTGTACCTTTACACAAGCACGGGATCATACGCTGAGTGCCTCAGCCAGGGTGGGACCAGAGCTCCAAAGGGCAGGTGGTGAGCAGTAAGCAGTGAGAGTGGCTTTGGGCCCCTCACAGGGTACTTTAGCCAGAAAAGGAGCTAGTATCTCTGAAGGGTGGGCACCTAGAGCCTCCCTGGGTGACAGCGACTTGAAATAGGGCTTGGTGGGGGCCCAGAACCCAGGGTGAAGAACTGGAGCTCTGAGGAGTGAGCACCAGGCAGGGTGGGAGCTGTTTGCAGCTGAGTGCCAGGCGGATCAGTGTAGCCAGCAAGGGAACCCAGATCTCCACAAGGCAGTCTCCAAGGGCCTCCACAGGTGGTGGCTTGGTGCCAGAGAAGGAGCTGAGACTCCCATGCGGCTGGGTAGGGGCCATGTTTAGTGGAGTAGCAGCAGCTGTAGGCCACAATATCCAGCCTTGTGTGGGAACGAGGGTCTCTGGGCCTCCGGCTGGTGCAGCTGGCAGTGGGCAGGAGGGAGGGGGAAAGAAAGTAAGAGTCTTTTGGGAACTCACGTTTGGAAAAATCTCACAATTCCACCTATGCCATCACTATCTTACTGGAACTCCCCGTGGATGATAGTTTTCTTATGATGGAGTAGATTCCTGGGTTGTTATTGGTCTGTTTAATGTCTCAATTTCTTTTTGTTTCAATCGTGGGAAGATGTGTATGTCAGAAAGTCCTCCATTTCATTTAGGTTTTCGAACTTTTTTTCATAAGGTGTGCATAGTAATCTCTGATAATTTTTTGCATTTCTTTAGGATCCATTGTAATGTGATGTTATGCATTTCTGATTGTGTTTATTTGGGCTTTTTCTCTTCTCTTTTTCTTGACCAATCTGGTGAGGCGTCCATCAGTCTTTTTTATCCTTTCATGAAAAAATGCTCAGCCTCACTAATCATCAAAGAAATGCAAATTAAAACCACAGTGAGATACCACCTCACTCCAGTCAAGATGGCCATAATGAATAACTCAAAAAACAACAGATGCTGGAAAGAATGTGGTGAAAACTTCTACACTGTTGATGGGAGTGTAAACTGGTACAACCTCTGTGGAAAACAGTGTGGCCATTCCTCAAAGATCTAAAAATCGACATTCCATATGACCCAGCAATCTCCCTTCTGGGAATACCCAGAGGAATTCAAGTCATTGTACAAAAAAGATACCTGGGCATGCATGTTTATTGATCATCCTCAAGTCACGTTTGCATCTCACCAAAAACACTGTGGAGTTTGTTTTTCTCAAGGAATTAGAGAAGAGGATCTTGAGAGGAGGGTCAGGCACCAATCCACATCTTACTCAAATCTGACATTCCACCACAGGCTGTGAGAAGGTGCAGCCCACCCTGGAGTGGAGCCATGCTCTCATCCCCATCATGGGACCAGAACACAAGGAGAGAGAGGTCGGGGATTTGGGGTCAGAGTGTAGGTGCTGGGCCAGCAGCCCTGGGATGAGGGTGCCACATTTACCTACTGCTTAAAATCTGAGAGGGATACCCAGTCCAACTTTGATGTGTCAGTAAACATCTGCTTAGTGGTTATTGACTGTTCCATTTCGGTTTGCTTACTCTTTCCAACTTGATACACTTTTACTTTATTCTGCTCAGCATGCCTCAAGCTGAAGGAAAGCATCATCATAGCATGACCACAGACACTGGTCCAAGAACCCACAGGTGGATTCTTTAAGCCTGTGGGGGATGAGAAGCAAAGAAACCCCTCAAGGGCTGCCTCAGAAGAGGAGGGGACACCCAGCTGCCATCCACTTCAGCAGGTCACAGACCAGGGAGGAAGCGCCAGGGGACAAGTGAGATCACGGCATGGTTCTCAAGGCCCAGGGCAGGATGGCACCAGGGTAGGAGTCACCAGGGGCCCATGCGGGGCCCATGTCCACTTCTCAGGAAAGTGTGAGAATGTGTGAGTGCGTGTGACTGAATGTGAGTATAAGAGTGTGAATGAGAGTGCATGAGCATTTGTCTTAATAATCTCTTTATTAAGAAAAGTTTTTTGTTTTGGATATGTCTATGTCTTCTGTATTGTGATACACATTTTAGAATCAGATTATCACTTTCTAAATAAATGACTGCTGGAGCTTCAGTTGGTATTGCAATGAATGTGTTAATTTATGGAGAAATGAAATCTCAGCATTATTGAATCTTCTGATCCATGAACAAGGCATATCTCTAAGTTTATTTGGTTCTTTTATTTTTCTCAACAAAGTTTTGTGGTTCTAGTACACATATGCAGCACAAATTTTGACAATATTGCCCTTAAGAATGTTCTGGTTTAGATAGTTTTGTAAATACTGTTGCTTGCTTAATTTCAATTCTTTTCAGAGAAAATGTACATTTAAAACCTGACATTGATCCCATGACCTTTCACATCTGCAAATTTAATTGTTGACCCTAGAGCTTTTATTTATTTATTTGTTTTTGGTAAATCTAGAAGATTTTCTGTTGAGAATATCATGTCATCTGTGAGTACCATCAGCTCTGTTCCTTTTAAAATATTTTCTACCTGTCCACACAGTCTCTAAAACATCCAGTAAAGCAATGCTCAATAGAATGGTGAGGGTGGATACCTTGGTCTTGTTTCAGGGAAAATCATCCATTATGAAGTTAACCTAGCTTCCTTGTATCTCTAGTTTTTAAAAAATATTTCTCAGAATGAGTCTTAAAACTTGTTAAATGTGTCTTCTATGTCTATTAAGATGATCATAGAATTTTTCTTTATTCATCTATTAATAGATGAGTAAAATTAATTAATTTTCTTTTTTCTTTTTTTTTTTTTTGAGTTGAAGTCTCACTCTTCCATTCAGACCAGAATGCAATGACATGCTCACAGCCACCCCAGCATCAACCTGCTGGGTTCTCATGATCCTTCTGCCTCAGTCTTCCAGGTAGCCAGAACTACAGGTGTGCACTACCACACCCATAGAGTCAAGGTCTCTCCAAGTTGCCCAGGCTGGCCTTGAACCCATGGACTCAGGCAATCCACTTGTCTTGGCCTCCCAAAGTGCTGGGATTACAGGCTGAGCCACTGAGCCCAGTCTATTAATTAATTTTCAAAAGTTGAGACAACCTTACATTTCTGGGATAAACACTACTTTGTCCTGATATATTTTATATATCACTGGATTCTATATGCTGGTATTTTCTCAGAAATTGCTGAGTCTATGTTTATGAAAAATAATGATTTATATTTTTGTGGTTTAATATTAGATAAATGTTGACATTATAAATGAAGGGTTTGAATAGAATTGTTATTATTTTCATCTTATATATTTCATGAATTCACCTCTGCAGCTGTGGGCCAAGACTTTCTTTGTGAGAAGCGTTTTAAGTAAACAATCAACTTCTTTAAAAAGACATCGGTTATTCATGCTTTTCTTTGCTTAAATGAGGTTGGCAGTTTATGTCTTTCAAGGTATTCGGGGATTTGTGTATTTCTTCTATCGGTATAGAATTATTCTTCCTCTCATTATTTTACTAACCATGGAATCTAATGTTTCTACTCTTTTCTCAATATTAATAATTTGTTCTGTCTTAGTTTAGTAGGCATTGTGGATCAAGATTTATTCATTTCACTGATCATTTTAAAGAACCAGCCTTTGGATGCTATATTTCTCTGTTTTGAATTTAACAGATTTCTGCCCTTAACTTTATTATCCCTTTCTCTCATTTATTTTGTTCTTTTTCTTTTTTATTAAGGTATGCAATCTTCTCATTAATTTCTTACATTTCTTCTTTTCCTATATGAGTGTTTATTGCTGTAAATTTCCCTTCAAACACTTTTTTCTTTAGCAAAGTACTCCAGACTTGGGTATGCTGTTTCTGTTTTATTCAATTACAGATAGGCTGTTTTTCTATTTCCCCATGGCACTGACTGGGGCAGGCAGGAATTCTGGGAGTGACCATGCCTGCATGAGTTCTGCAGGCTGTCACCTTGCTTGTGTTTCACTTTGAGTTTCAGGTTTTTAAGAAGATGTTACATTTTCTCCACTTGGGCTGGGTTAAAACTTAACAGACCCCAGCACAGTGTCACCCGTTGTTTCTCAGCTGCATTTTTTACCTTGGACCAACCCATCCTTCTGACATGACTAGTTCTTCCTACACCTGAGTGTTAGAGCCCAGACCACAGCCTGGCACACAAGGTCCACTCTGCGTGCTCTTGTTCTTCAGGGTTGAGCCACACAGACCGAGCCCCTGCAGCTGCTGGGCTCTGGACATGGCCTCCCCAGCACTCTGTTGGGACTCCAGAGTTTGCCCTGAGACAGGAAATGTCCCCAGACCAAGAACAAGAGTGACTTTGGGACTCCCCCTCCCAAGTTTCCTTTTCTGCAGCAAACACCATCACAGGATGGCAGTACTGTCTGTGTCCTGAACCTGAAAACAACCATCCCACATACTCTTCCTGGTTTTGTGGCTGTCACAAGGAGAAGGGACTAGTCTACACCAGTCATTCTATCACGTCTGGAGGCAGATGTGAAAACCCCCCTGCATGCCTTGAAAGTAAAGACACTCATTCACAGGAGAGAGGCTATCTTCTCCCAGCATGCAGGATGTTTCTGTGTTAAGTGGACAAAAAATAAAAACACAAAAATACGACCCTCACAGGATAGCTTTCCCAGCCCATGCAGAGTAGTTTCTGGGAACATCTACTCTGAGAGTGCCATGTCAGAGCCCTGACATCACCAGGAGTGAGGCCGCATCTGTCACGCTAGTCCATGCGTGCCTGGAATTACTCACTGCAGGGATGGTGCTGTGAGCAACATGGATTGCTTCAACAATGACCCCAGAATGATGGCAGTCAGAGAACCAAGGATGAGGCGGCTGAGGTACAGGGTGTCTAGCTGGAAGGAGATGCAGATGAGCGTGTCGGAGTCTATTGTCAACACTCAGTGGTCATACCACATCTGTGTTTGTAGAGTCTGGGAGCAGGATCTGAGGATCTGTCAACAAACAAACAAACTTGGCCATCACTCCCTTAGGAGCCGCCTGCAGCCCCCCTCCTTGGGAAGCCCTGGGCCCTTGGTCCTGCCTCCTTAGAAGTGACTTCTTTATTGTAAGTCACGCTTGCTGACTCTAGGTTTCATCCACTGGACTCTCATTCTCTCATTTCCATCCTCTGAGACATGCTTACTCTTACACAGAAGCTGCGGGTTTTGCAGATCAGGGCTTTCTCCACATTTTTCCCATCCAGTGGAAACCAAGGGCCCAGAAGCATCGGAAGTTTCTTCGGCCTCAACCCCTCCAAGCATAAACTGCTGTCACATGTCCATGCCCGAAGCTCTCAAAACTGTCACGGACTTTCTGCACATTACAAGTTAGTCCTCCATCGCCAGTTATTTTTGAGACATGCTGCTTTCTCAGTCTAGTCTTCTGCTGTTTTGTGATGAAACTTGTGCAAGGTGGCCCTCCAAAGAGTCCCAGAAGTTCTTCTTTGAGGTGGGGAGCATGTACTCGGCACCACTTTACACACACAGAAGCCCTAACAGAGGGTTCTACAGCTCATTCTTGACTTAATCTTTGGCTCTAGGCCTCGTTTAACTTTGAGAATCTTTTACCAGCTCTGCATCCTAAGGATGAGACAAAATTTTATTTCCTAAACCAGCAAGACTTGCCTATTCTATATTCCTGCAAAATACGACCTGCAAGCGCAACAGTTATTTCTTTAGTCTATCTTCCTTTATCTGCCTCTTACCATGAATATCTGAAAGACGCCAACCCACACTTCCAGCATTTTGCCCAGAAGTCACCCTCACAAGGTCCACACATTGATTGGATACATTTTCAATCACCCAAGTAACCACAGAGGACATCTTGCCCATTGTTTTGCTCAACATGATGGAGACCAGCATTTTTCCAGCTGGGTATGAAATTTTTCTAAACAGCCTCTGTTGTTCATTTGCTCATTATTTTTCCAGTCTTTGGCCCTGGGCTCTGCTTAATTGCTTTGCCCCAAAGTCCATGTCTCAAGTTTGAGTTGCGTTGTTGTTGTTTTTAGCACTTAACTAACCACTTCAAAACTTAGCTGTTTAAAAGGACAACCATGTGTCCACACTGGTTTATCTCATCAGGGACTAGTCAGGTCTCTGTGACCAAGAGGAGCCTCCTCAGGTCAGCTGATTTGGGCTCCCCGTGGAGCCTCAGTTGCTAGCAAGGTATACCCGTCTGTTCCACAGCGGGCAGGGTTTGTACAGGAGGATAGCTTGCAAGACTTCCCAGGGAGGTGCTCCGAACTTCCATGCATTCAAGTGTTCAAGACACTTTGAAGACTGCCCAGGCTCAAGGAGCAGAGAGGACCTCGCTTCTGCCACTAGAAGTGGCAAAGTTTCTGTCCATTTTTTGGAACTGTCACCCTTCACCCACAAGTCCTTGAACACAAGAATAGATTTTGGTGGATTATTATGAATAAGAAGAAAAGATGCTGACAGAAATGAGACCAAATTGCCTTCTTTGAATTCCTGATAGAGATGCCTTTGAACAATCACCAACAAAGCTGTCTGCTTCTTTCTTACCACCTAGGTTTTCTCTGTTCTTTCTTCCTACTTTTTCATCTCACAACACTGGAAGTAGGCAAATCTTTAAAAACTGACATGAGAGGGGAAGAATATTTATTGAATGCTTGAATAATTTTTTCATTAATTGACATGATAGAAGAAGAATAGAAATTGTAAGCATCTTGCTTCTCCAACCTTAAGTCCTAGGGAAATCTCAATTCTGCTGTTGCTAGAAGAGTTTCATGACCTGGGACATATGTTGAAACACTGGAATGCTTTAACATGCCATAAAACTTAAGGCAGCATGTATATCTCAGTTGAAAATCAAAACATATACCCTAGTCTTAAACTAATCTCCATATGATGCTTATGTTTTTCACCAAGTCAGCTTCTATAAGATAATGAAAGTTGGTATTCTGTTTAAATGAAGGGATTAAGGATTGTGTTGCTTGGTAACAGAGTTAGCATGTTTAATGATTGTTTGGAAAAGTTCACATTTCAATATATTTTTAAGAGATATTCTGAATCAGGTGAAATTACTCATTTAATATGAAAATGACTTTATTTTTAATGGCTGTCAGAACTATAATAATCAGCTTTACTCATTAGCACAAAGATAATAATGGCCTTTGGGATGTGCACAGCTCTTGGGGATGCGTTGAGCATCTCTGTTGCAAATGGATTCCCAAGGACAGCTGTGGTGGGTGTGGGCATGCCACATGCTTCCTTTCCTCTCCTTCATATTCTGAGTGTTTGTCTTCTTCCTCTTATTTTTTTCTGTTTCTGCAACAACATTTTCTCCAATTTGGACTTTTGGGGCAAAAGATACTTGAATCTAGGAAATTCCTAGTTTTTTGCTGCCATTATAAAGAGCAATGAAAAATCCATGGTGACAAGAAGTGGGGAGCCCCTCAGGAAGCCTTTTCTCCTCATTCCAGTCTCTGGTTTGCAGTCCATGGCAACATAGCAAAGTGGTGTTCCTTTTTTAAGTATCAACACTTTAAAAAAATTGGACAACTGAAGTCTTTAAAATACAATGCAACAATGTGTCCATTTGGAAAAGTTTAGAGCACCAAAACTGCACCAGTTTGGTGGCATAAAATGTAAAAATGTAAAATGATAGCATTAAATGTGACCAAAAAAAAAAGTGAAACTTCCCCAGTAAATTTTCATAAAGGATAGCTGTCTAGTCTTCTTAGGCTTATTAATTCCTTTGATTTTTATATAGCAAACATCTCAGTGTTTAAGTGTCAAGCTAATTCTTGTTGGCATCTCACTGCACTACTCAGAACACCAGATTGACTAAACTGATGACAATAGAATAAGGAAAAAGAAAAGAAATAAGCCAGGCATGGAAAGACAACTGCAGCATGCTCTCACTTTTAAGTGGAATCTAAAAACTTAGAACCCACAGAAACTGAGAGTGGCACAGTGGCTTCCAGGGGCTCTGGGTAGGAAGAGACATTGATCAAGACACACAAGGTTTCAGCTAGACAGGAGGTGCACGTTCGGTGACCCAGTCTGCACAAATCGTGACTGTAATTAATAGTAATGCATTGTGTATTTTAAAATTATGAAAACACTGGATTTTAAATATTCTCACCACAGAAAGATAAGTATGTGGGTTGATGGGTGTGCTGATTAACTTGCATTAATCTTCTACAATGTAAACTTGTACCAAAACATCACATTGTAGCTCAAAAATAGACAATATATAAAGCTAGTGTCCACCAATTAAAAATAAAACAAAAACATTTTTAAATGTAGCTAAAAAATGAAAATTAACAGGATGCAGTCATGGTAAGATAAAGAAGAAAGTTGCATCCTCTTTGAGATTTTGAGCCGGGGGAATTAGTGTGTTTTCTGTCCACAGTCAGTGCTTCTGAGCCAGTTCTGAGAGGCTTGTGCTCAGAGGCCCTTTCCACCCATGGTCCTTGGTGCCTGCCCACATTGCTCACTGCATATCTACACTTCTCCTCTAATCATCAGCTTTGCACATGGTTGCTGGTCATACCTTGAGAGATAGACTATGCCGGCAGCACTGAATGCATCCAACTGGCCTCTCAGGTCCTAGCTCACGACATTGGCCTCACGTGTGCTGTGCTCTAAGCTGCTGTTCTCAGTCAGCACAGCCCAAGTGGCACCAGCAGCCACGTCATCAGATCTGTGAACCAGGTTGCCACAAATCACTTTGGTGAAAAGGTGAGTGTCACCATAATCTTCTTGCAGGTCTGTGAGAAAATAGATCTTTACAAATTTATTTTTGTCATCAGTAGCCCTTTATTTAAAAACAGATTGTGACAGTTAAATCACTGTATATCACTGTATCATCCTTCTGCTGAGAAAATACAAATTCTCATTCATTATAACAAACACAACACCACACCCTTCCAGGAATGAAATTGTGTTTCTTAGGCAATCACTTTCACTTGATAACTTATCTTCTGTTGAAAGCTCATCTTGTAGGCACTTCAAACATTATTTTCAAGAAAAAATGGGTTCCTGAGAATGATCATCAACTAACAGTATAATTCATGAGATTTCAGAATTAACTTCAGAAATTAGTGGGATATATTTCAAAGCCAAAAACAAATAATCAAATTTAAATAATTGTATCAAATTTTATTGTTATTTGTTTATTTATTTATTTGTTTATTTATTTTTTGAGTTAGAGTCTCACTCTGTTGCCCAGACTGAAGTGCAGTGGCCGCTCCTGTCCACCGCAGCCTCGACCTGCTGGGCTCCGGCGATCCTTCCGCCTCAGCCTTCCAAGTAGCTGGAATTACAGGCATGCGCTACCACGCCCAGCTGATTTTTTGATTTATTATAGAGATGAGGTCTCGCTGCCCAGGTGGGTCTCGAACCCGTGGGCTCAGGCAATCCACTCACCTCAGCCTCCCAAAGGTGCAGGATTACAGGCTGAGCCACTGAGCCCGGCTAATTGTATCAAATTTTATGAAGGAATTTGAAATTATAAAATACATAATTTCAGTTACAATTCTGAAAATGGTAGCAATTCATGCACTCATGATATGTCCGTTTTCCCAACTGGATGCATAGAGTCAATGCCATACCAGTCAAACTTCCAGTCATTTATTTTGTAGATATCAATTGTGATTCTAAAGTTTACCTACAAATGCAAAAGACCCAAAATAACAAGCACAAAACTGAAGGACAAGAACAAAGTTTGGAGGGCCAACCTCCAGACTCACTATACAGCCATGGGATCAACACGGCATGGCCTTGGCAAGAGTAGGCACATAGATCACTGGGAGGAACCAAGAACCCAGAAAAAGACCCCCACGAATATAGTCAATTGTGCTTCAACAGAGGAGTAGAGGCAGTTCACTGGAGGAAGAATGATGTTTGGGAGACGTGCTGTGCACCTGGGTATCCACCTGCAAACAAATCTAGACACAAGCTTTACATAATTTTGCAAAGGTTATCTGATAAAATTATCAGATAGATTGTTTGCCATTATTTTCCCTCAGTCTGTGATTTGTTTTTATTATCTTAATAGTGTCTTTTGCAGAGTGCAAGTTTTGAATGCCAATAGAGTCCAACTTAGCTATTTTTAATGCATTTTACCTTTAGTGTTGTATCCACAAAGTTATTAGTAAACCCAGGGTTGCCTAAGTTTTCTCCTGTGTTGTTCATCTAATCAGTTGTAGCAAATGTGCCATGCTGATGCAAGATGCAAATAATAGGAGAAGCTGGGAGGGAGGTTATGGAAACTATCTGTGCTTCTCTCAACTTTTCTGAAAATCAGAACTGCTCCCCCAAAGGCTATAAATTAAAAAACAAAACAAAAATTTTAAACCAGCAGCATTAACTTTTCAGTTGAGCAGTGTCACCCATTTCTAAATCTCCCAAGATGCCAAGTCCTCCTCCCAGGCTCTCCCTCACAGTACTGGAGCATGGGCACTCAGCGGAGCCCCTGATCATCCCCTTGTCTAAGCAGAGTTGGTCAAGCCCTCTCTGGGGATTCTGGGTTCCCCCAGTTGACACGTGACACCTGGGCACTCAGTCCTTCTCCTCTGTCCAGCAGGAGGGTCTGAGGAGTGTCCAAGACAAATTTTAGTTCTAATTCTTCTTTTCATTAGGGTCAGTGGTTGTTCACATGCATGTTCTTTATATTCTCATCTTCTTGATGAAGTTGAAGTCCAAGTCATTGGGAAGTTTTGGTCAAACTGAAGAAGAGCGCTGGGGATGTCCACTTTGCTCTTCAGTCCATGGATGAGGAGATACCACTCCTCCCTTTCCCCTCAGAGTGAGCTCCAGGCAGCCCTTCCACCCTTGCTTTGCCTCACCCACATGTGCCAAGAGTCCACTACATGCATTTGCCCAGCTCTCATTTCATATCATCATGTGTCACCCTTACTGGGGAATGAAAGGCACAGTTCTTGGTTTTCGCCTATTGAAGGGTCCTGGGGATGTGAGGGACCCCAGATCCCCAGGACATTCCATGGCAGGCCAGGAGGGGTACTGGGATCTGACGGCTTTAAGGGCTCCCCTCACCCTGGCCCTTTGATCAGCTTTCCTCTTCATCTTTAGATTCAGTTTTATAAATATGGCACATGGCCTGGACAGAGGTGAGGAAAGGGCAACCAACCTAACCACACATCACATGCTGAAAGAAATTCAACAGAATCTCCTCTAGGGAGATGTCACAACTGGTCAGATGTGCGCACCTGACAGATCCCCACCTGGGTTGGGCCAATGCTTCCATTATACACATTGAGTCTTCCAGGCAAGTTAGAGGTGGATTCCCTCTTCAGAGGACTTCTGTGAAGTGATAACCAACATTAAAGTTTGCCATCTCTGGTAATTTCCTCCCTAGTGGAGGTGATGATGACTGCACTCTTCTACAACTACAGTCCCCACAGAATGGCCCCAAGCTACACATGCTTAAAGTAATGCCCCGTATCTGTCACTAAAAAGCCATGGCTCATAGGAGGGAAAGGTGTTATTGCATAAGATTGGGTAGAATGGGTTGGCAGCTGGCCATGGCTCACAGAAGGGCCAGTGAAACCAGTTGTTGCTGTGTTTTTAAAAAAAGGTTGTGTTCTGTTTTTGAGTAATGTGTTTTTTGTTCGTTTGTTTAATGCACAATTAATGGTCACCATTCAAGTTTACATACATGAATGGTTTAGTTGTCTTGTTAAGATTTCCATGTGGGGCCTCAGCCTGAGCTCACCCAAGACATAGGTCACTCATCTCCACACTCATCTCTACATGCAAAAAAGGAGCATTTAGGCCCCGCTAAAGTGGGAAACCCTGTGCTTGTAGCTCATCCACATTTTTTAAGAAAGTATATCTTGGAAAAAAATCCCTTAGCAATGATTTAGAGCAGAAGTGCCCAACCTTTTTGGTATCAGGGACCAGTTTTGTGGAAAGACATTTTTTCACAGCTGGAGACTGTTCATGTGGAGAGGGGTGGGTGACCATCGGCATTAGATTCTTACCAGGATCCTGAAACCTAGATCCCTCATGTGTGCTGTTCACAGCAGGGTCCATGCTCCTGTGAGAATCTAATGCCATCACTGATGTGACAGAAGACAGAGTGCCACTCGCCCATGGCTCACCTCCTACTGTGCAACCCAGTTCCTAACAGGCCACGACCTGGTACTGGTCTGTGGCCCAAGGGTTGGGGACTCTGATTTAGAGAATACAAAATGATGAACTTGGAAGGGAAATATATGAATGTATCTTACAATTCTACCCACTCAGGTTTCACCCGTTTGTGTTCACCATTTCCTGGTGTGCATCTGGGAAGACCTCTCCTCCCCTGTAGACATTCAGACTATGAAGTGTGATGCCATTCTTGAAAATGTTCCTTTTGACAATTGCTGTCCCCATAAGGGAGACATCCTTGGGAAAGAACTC
>NW_007261747.1:0-16348 GCF_000164805.1 Carlito syrichta | reverse complement strand
CATACATGTATGAGAGAGTCTTCGGTGGGGGAACATTTTCTATTTCTCTTCCATGAGTAGACTTCAAAGCTCTTGTTTGGGGCAGGGAATATTTTCTAGCTCTTTCTCAGGAAGAGGTATGTTTGATTCTACCTCTTTTATGAAGACAGGGGATCTTTGCCTGTGTTCTGGGGTGGGAGTGGAGCTTTCCTGTGTCTTCCCCAATGGTTTAAGACTTTTCCTTAATATGAAATGATGTTCTGGGAAGCAGGGTTTTGTGCACATGTGCCAGTGGAGGGGGTTCATATAAATCCTCTCTCCTCTCCCAACATTTCTTGTAAGCACATAGAAGTGGCCAGTGTAAATTACCCTGTAAATGATTGTGGACTCCCCATGTGTCTGGGGCACCCAGAAACATAAAATTCTCATTGCAGCCTATACTCAGCCTTTAGGAGTTTATTAAAATTTTAGCTTTTATCTTCTTACTTTCTTTCTTGGTGTCTGCCTTTTTTCCCCACGCTTGGCCAAAAATGAGAGCATGAGTGTGTCTTACGTCTCCTAGGAGAGGCTTGTCACCATTTAGATTTCAGTTTCCCTAGTTGCCTTGTGACTTCAGCTCAAGAAAATGCAAGATCTGTAGATTATCCAATATTTTTTCTGATTGTTAGTGTGGGAACAATGTTATTTTGAGAATTTTTTTAATACCCTGAATGGAAGCAAAACTCACAGGCAGAGGAAGTTGGTAAAATGACTTCAGAGGCCTTTCCCAAGTTCAGAAGGGAAAGAATGGCAATGACTTGGTAGGGAGCCTTGAAGATGTGCCATCCATAGACTACTTCTTTGTATGTCTGTGTTTCTCCACACTCAAGTCCTTCTTTGCCCTTGTATTTGCTATCCCTTTCCTTTCCAGGATCTTTCTAGAAGTGAGAGGGTTTTAATAGAAATGGGGTCATCAAGCAAATCAGCATCAAGTGAATTTTTAACAATTTTTTAATTGAAAAGAATTCAAATTCCACATGACAAATACTTCTCTCTGTTTTTGATGGTACTTGCTTTGTTATCTACTTTAGTGGAAAAAATATCTGGCTTGACTTCTGAGCACAGGAGAGAATTTTCATAAAACTTACTCTGCCAATATACTAAAAGAGGTGAAAGATTTGTTTATCAAGCACTGGGTAGCTTTCAATGATGATAGTATCCCAGAAAATAGATGAGTAATACATTACACAATCATTGTTGGATAATTATTTGCAGATAATCCATTTTTTTCACCTCTGGAAGATATTATTATGCTCAGTAAATGTGTAGACTATTTGTACTTATTATTTGGGTAGTTTTTGTGTTTTCTGTCTATTGCATTATTTTGCAAAAGAAAAACAAAATACACAAAGATAGAAACTCAAATTAGAACTTCAATGAGTAGACTGAGAGGCATTTGATTTCCTTAAAAAGTTACTGAAGTAGACCTGCCAGACATCCATGTAGTCAAACTATCATTAGTTTTTTTTGTTAAGTGAGTTTAGTTGTGTCCAGTTGCTTATCTAGCAGTAAGATGCTTATTGAAAATTTGGCAGAAGTTGGGACTGAGCTAATGTGTGCAGAAAAAGATTGGAATATATATATGTACATATATATTTACATAAAAATGTAACATTAGTACACCAACATTTTAATGCAAAGCTATTAATGGAGGTGTTCAATGCAGCCATGCTGGTAATAAAGATAACATGGACAGGATTCCCCTGTTTGGAACTGGGGCAGTGGAGAGTGTGCCAACCCATGAAGGAGCTTGATGATAAGTTCCTTGAGTCCCTCCTCCCTCCCTGTATCTTGCTTCATCTTCTCACCCTTGACTGCTTTTCTTCCTTGGCTTCCCATCTTGGTCAGTGACACCTCCATACTCCAGACTCCATCTCCAGGAAGCTGAGAGATGTCTCCTGCTCTTACATACCTCATTCCTCAACAGCTGTACCAGAGACCAATCCCTATCAATGTTCCTTTCTTTTGCTAATGTCTGTGATCTTTCTTCTTCCTAGCCCATAGTGCAAACCACCTTCTGATGGTCTGCCTTCTGGAAGTCTGAGATGCCTCCAAATCTGCCCCTACTGGCTGCCAAAATGACCTTTCACAACTGCAAAACTGATCACATTATGTTACCCCCTTGCCAAATCATTTGGTATTTCCACCTTGATTACAATACAGAGTCCAAATTCCTTCTTCTAGCATAAATGTACTTCTTTACCTGGGCCCTGAGCATATTCCCAGCCTTTCTCTCGGCCCTACCTCCTACTCCTGACTAAGCCAGGCTGTAGGAGCCCTCTGGCTCTGATCCTGCTGCCCCTGCATGCCTGTTGAATTCCTACCTTCAGGGATTGCTCAAGTTCTACTTCCCCTGTGAAGCCCTCCTTGTTTTCTCCTCTTTGTCCCTCATCCTCTACCCTTAAAATTCTCTTCTGGGAGTGATCAAAGGAATCAGTCAATGCTCACCTTTACAGCTGGCTTGTGACAATTGACTGCATGTATTGACTTGAGGTTTTTCATCTCCTCCCGGCATGTACAAACCTTTCGGCTCTTTGTCAAGAGAGGGTGGGTGGGGATGGGGACAGGGTCTGTGTCTTATGGCACATACGATCAGCAAATAAGTTTATTCAGGGAATGTAGATTGCCCAAAGAAATGCATTCTTCTGAGATCCTGTCTTGTGCTTTTGAGGAGCAGAGGACAAAGTGGCACTTTGGAAAGTCTTTAATGGTGTGAGAAGCAGATGGGGCATGGGGCACATGTAAGCTGGCATAGTAAAAGTGGGCAGTTAATATTTGTGAATCCTTGGAGTGGCATGTCCTGTTATTGCCCCTGAGAACCTCCTTGACCTCATACGTTCTGGTCCCTTCCTTTGTAAAATGGCTATAGGTTGTCTCACTTGCTCCAAGACTTTCAACTGTGCCTCTCCTGCTCATGAATCTCATATTTCTCTCCCCAAACCCCAGTCCAAATCATTTTTGTATTTCCAGTGATATCCTAGATAATGCAATGTAGATGGATCATACAGGCACCTTGACAAAGAACATCCCAGCCTGGAGTCATTTTCTCTTCAGTTCTCATCCTTTGCCCCTGACAGTTTATCCATGGTGCTTGCCTCTGAATTGATGCTATTAACTCTCTGATGTGTCTTCTAGGCCTTTCAGAAATCTTTGACTTTTTCCTTTGAGACCCTCTCTAAACATCAACTGGTGCCCAAGATACACCCATTCACCTATGAAGCCTGCAGAACTGACACTTCCTTGCTTGGATGATTGTAGTAGCTTCTCAGCAAATGCTCTCACCCTGGTCCTGCCACTTCTTGGGTCATCTTCCAGCCTTCCCTTAGCACCATGCAAGGTCCACAAAGCTGACTCCTTACTGTGACCTGATGAGGCACTATGCAGGTGGTCACTTTGGATTTGTTCTCTTCTCTTGCACAACAGTTGCTGAACAGCAGCTCGTAGGACCCTGTCTTTCTCCTGAACACAGTGTAAGCTGCCAAGATGCATGCTCTCCACTTGCTGCGAAGTGTTCCTGTTTCTAGAACACCTTCTCTTTTCTCTGCCCTGAAAACTGTGACCCAGTATTTAATATCCTGTCAAAATATTGCCTCTCGCCCCTGATATCTCTGACTTCCCCCATCAAAACCAGAGCTTTCTTTCTCTAGGTGCCAGGTAACTTGAGTGCATACCTCCAGTGAGAAATTATCACACAGGATTGCAGTTTCTCTTGCTGGCTTAGGGGGTGCCTGGAAACAGGGAGTGTGTCCTGCTCACCTAGGTACTCTCCATGCAGGGCACACAACCTGAAAATCACAGGTACTAATATCGGACCTCAAGTGAGGATTTGAAAGATCAAAGACCTGTGAGGGTGGCAGTTGCAGGAGAAAGTAGGGCTGGTGATTAGAAAGAGAAAGTGCAAGAACAGATGAGCAAACCTTGCCATGTGGTGTTTATTTGATTTTGTTACTAAAACCTTGGGAGAAGGGGTTAAAAAAAATATGGTCCTTAACTATTTAGCTTTTTCTAGTATTCCTCTTCCTGGAAAACGATCCAAGATGTATTTAGAGGGGTCTAAAGTTTCTTGGTAAAGTTTACAATTCTAGGACAAATCAAGAAGCCCTGTGTCTTGCATGCGTTTGCTTTTTGGCACATGGCTTCATAATTATACTCTGCAAGTCCTCAAGGACTCTTGCAGTTCCAAGATGCTGCGAAATATTCTCCAGTAAGCCTTTGAAACAGGGAAGTCCAAGACTAGATGTTGCCTTTCAGGGCGTGAAGGAACCCATGCAAATACATCCTGTGTACGTTGTTAACTGGGCCGCTCGCTACAAACCTGCTACCAGCTGATAAACCTCATTTGTGGCACCAAAATAGCATGGGAAAGGAACACAAAGCCAAAGAAGGCAGGCTGTGGAGCTAGAACCAAAGTCAACAACAAAAGAAAGATCTGAAAAGAATGACACTCCAGCTCATCATTGCTTTTCCTTTCATGCTTTGGGGCACCTTGGAAGAAACAAAAGCTTTACAGAGAAAAGGTTGGTTTGGCAAAGGGGCCTGGTGCCCCTCCACTGCTCATTTCCCTGTGTTCTGGGACTTTGCTTGTTTTTAAGCAGACAACGACTTAAAGGTGCTGTATTGAGGCTACCTCTTGACTTTTCTATCCTCCCTACTCCATTTCTTTAATAGTTCTGGAAAAAAAGAACAGTTAGGAATGCAATTTGTTGTGCTGAGTGGTTAGTTAAGTGCTCCCTCCTCCTCCTCCTCCTCCTTCTCCTCCCCCCTCTTACCCCCTACCCCTTTCTCTGTCTCTGTCTCTCCCTATCTTTCTTTTTCTCCTCTCTCTCTCTGCCTCCACCCCCGTTTCTCCCTGATGTAATGTCTCTGAGTTTGTCTGGTTCCAGCTGTCCTCTCCTTGAAGCAGAAAGAAATTGAGGGGGTGAGTTTGGAAGACAATCTTGATGTTATTCATAAGACCACATTTCGTTCCAGCAGCTTTGTAGGATCCACGATCATGCAAATTTTCCAGTTTCCTTTGTATGCAGGATCAAATTTACAGTTTTCTCCTGGCTGTTCTTCATGGTGAGACATTTGAAATCCACTGGCAGAACCGGCCAACTGGGCTGAAAGTTTTGAATTCTGAAATGCTGTGAAATTAAGTCAGGGACCAGCCTATCTAATTTGCTGATTTGCTCATCAACTTGACTCAAATGAATTTCTGTGTACACAAAATTCATGAAGAAGCCTTTAAATAATTCTATTACATAAAATGATGTGTTCTTATTTCCCACTTTATTACATTTTCTGAACACTGTATTCCAATCATATTGAAACATTTTGTTTTCAGGCTCTGTAGAAATTGCTGATGGTTGAACCTCAAAAGAATTGAAGGGTTAGTTCATAAATGAATAAAAAGTCAGTGGCATTTATCCAAAGTTTGTTTAACTATCCTAACCTCATGGGCCTGTAAAAATTCAACTGAAAATTATTGAGAAGAGCTTCTTCCATGAGATTCCTTGGCAATTTCTGCTTCCACAAGATTGGATCCAAAATATTGTGAGAGTATCTTTTATTTTCCTTGCAACATTTCAACCCTCCTAGTTCCCTTTGCAGATGGAGAAGAACAAAAGGAAAGGAAAATAATTGGGAGAAAAACATGGCTGAACTTCTCTTAACCTTGAAGTTATTGCAGATTTTACAACAAATTTCAAACCAGAACTTCCCTGCTTGAGGCCAACTGCCTGTGCCTAGGAAACTTCCAGGGAACCACCTCCACCAAGGTTCTGGTGGACGATGGCCATTTCAAACGATGTCCAGGAAATCTGACATTGGGGTTGAAACTCTGACCGCCGTAACCCAGTAATTAACCCGACCTTCACTGGTGTAGCAGAGGTAAAAATTAAATCATTTCTTCCACCAGTCCAGTGTCCTGCTGTTCTTGAAATAGCATTTTTCATGCCGATCCTTGGAAAGGAGATGTGTGGTTAGCTTTATTGCAAAAATAGCCACAATCTTCAAATTCATAGAGTTGGGAAGTAAATTAGTGGTTGCCGGTTGCCTTGGACTAGGGTGGGGGCAGGATTGAAGAGAAGTGGAAATGATTGCTTATGGGTATGGAGTTTCTTTCTGGGGTTAAGGAAATATTCTAAAATTGATTGTGGTGGTTGTTGCCAACTCTGTGAATATACCCCAAACCATTAAATTGTACCCTTTAAATGGGTGAATTGTATGGTAAGCGAATTATATCTCAATTAAGCTGTCATAGTGAAAAAAAAAACTGCATTCTTCCATTCTCACTGTGTCTGTGCCTTTGCAAGATTACTTTGCAGCACCTTCCATCTACTTCCCCACCTGTTGGCTCCGGGGCACCTTATAACTTTTGTTGGCTCATAGAATACAACGGAAGTGATGGGCCAGTTCTCAGCCTTATTTTTCGAAAGGCCTTGCATATATCTTCCAGCTTTCTTATTTCACTGTGAAAACTCATCTAGACTAGCCTGCTGGAGGATGAGAGACCTGTGTGGCAAAGCCGAGTCACAGCTGTCCTGGCCCACCTGTTAGTTGCCTTCAGACACAAGAATGAGCCCAGCTGAGACCAGCCCAACCCAGCCCAGAGCAGCTAGACCACTTATTTAAATCAAAGACTTTGAGTAATAAAAAGTGGTTGTTCTTTGAGACTGACTGCTGGAGTTTTTTGTTATGTGGCAACGACTGACCAATACATGGGGCAATCCCTTTGAGATTTTAGAAGTGTGGGAAAAGAGCGTGGATACAGGGTGCACTAGTTACTCACAAGGTCAATGATTTTACTTGTCTTTTCAGTTTCTGATCAGAAATTTCTAATTTTTTTCATTTTTCCTGCTAGACCTTCTTTCATCTCTGAAGTCATAAAGAAACTCACACTTGGTTGCCTAAAATCCAGTGATCATTAGCCGTTTGCCATCAGATTACTTGAGTGTTAGTTACCCTAACATTTCAGGACTTTCTTGAGAGTGTAAGATGGAGCACAGCACCTGGCCTTCCCTGGTAACCTGAAGCCATTTTATAACATGAGTAGGGGCAGCTGTTATCTGTCACACATGAGTCACATCTATAGACTTCTGGTGTGTCTGACAGAGCTCCCTCTTAGCTACTGTGGAGAAACAAACTTTCATACACATAGATAGGTTTTATGACTCTCCCTTAAAAAAAGTGTTTCATGACTGGGCTTGGTGGCTCAGCCTGTCATCCCAGCAATTTGGGAGGCCAAGGAGAGTGGATGCCTGAGCCCGTGGGTTTGAAACCAGCCCAGGCTACTTGGTGAGGCCTCATCTCTACAATAATAAATTTTTAAAGTTAGCTGGGCGTGGTAGCGAGTGCCTATAGTTCTGGCTACTTGAACGACTGAGGAGCAAAGATTGCTGGAGCCCAGCAGGTCAATGCTCGGGTGGCCGTGAGCATGCCACTGCACTCCAGCCTGGGCAACAGAGTGCAACTCTAACTCAAAAAAAAGTTTCATGAAAGTCCCCCTCTTCAATGAGGTGCCCCAGGGAGGCCAGGGTTGTAAAAGAAGAGCCTGCTTTCAAGGACCTTATATCCTGGAAAGAGCAGGGCCTTAGAAAAGATTCTATGACAAAGGGCTGTGGGTAGACAGGGATGGGTAGATGACTTCTAACTAGAGAGATCAGAAGTTGCTTCATGGGGAAGACAGGGTGTGAGGTGTGCTTCCAAGGAACTGAATGACTTTTAAGCTTTTAACTTTTTTGGAGAGTAAAGTAGAAATGACATGAGCCAAGATAGAGGGACAAATAAGAGGGTGACTTACATATTTGTATGAAATGCCTTACAGAACCTTCTGCCACAGTGGCCTGGCCACTGAGCAATGGAAGTATGACTGATATGTTATTTACTTTTAACAAACATAAATAGCCATTTATATGGCCTGCATCTAGCAAAAAGGATAGCACAGCATCTATCCTTGTATAGAGGCACACATTTTTATTGTTATAACAAAAATTTGAGAGCTGCATTTTTTTCCCCAAATAAACACTGGGCAGTAATTTAGTCATGGCTAAGGTCCATACACTCAGTTGCCCACATTGATTCAATCTATGAGAGATAAGAACTAGCACCTGCATGCTCAGCAAATATATATCTTTATTGTATGCAAGGCACTCTGCTTAATAAAATCAAACTAAGACAAGAGAAACAGTCATGCCATCTATTTGAGCTCAGCTGTTCACTGCTTTAAAAATGCAAGAGTAGCTTTGATAACATTTGGAGTAAAATTATTTAAATTAGAAAATTAAATGTAAATTAAATGTACAAGAATGAGTAAATCTTGTGTATTTAGAGAAGTGTCCTCTATATTCTATAAGTTGGCAAGTTTGATTTCTATTGTCATTGAAGATGATGTAAGTGTGGCTTAATAAGAAAAATTATTAAAGGGTTTATGAACTTTCATTTGTAAAATCCAGGGAGAAAAGATCAGTAAGGATTTCCCCCCTTCTACAAGTCTCTAAAGTATTTGAATTTAAAATGTATCTCATTCTACAAGGAAAAATGTAAAATCAGAATGACAGAAACCAACTCCCCCTTTCCCCCCTTAAAAAGGGGAGAAAAAAACCTTAATTTATGTTGACTTCATTATTCTCTAGATTAAAAGCAGCTAGACATAAAATGAGGACTTCGAGTTCAAACTTTTAAGAAATTCACATATTTGCATCAATTTTTAAAAGGTTTTATAACTAATGAACTTGGATTTCTTTTGGCAAGACATATAATCCATTTGTACAGTTTTGTTTTTGTTTTTGTTTTTGAGTTGGAGTCTCACTCTGTCGCCCAGACTGGAGTACAGTGGTTGCTCCCGGCCACTACAGCCTTGATCTGCTGGGCTCCGGCGATCCTTCCGCCTCAGCCTTCCAAGTAGCTGGAACTACAGGCGCGTGCTACCACACCTGGCAATTTTTTTTTTTAGTTGTGGAGATGAGGTCTCACCAAGTTGCCCAGGTGAGTCTCGAACCCGCGGGCTCAGACAATCCACTCACCTCAGCCTCCCAAGGTGCGGGATTACAGGTTGAGCCACCGAGCCCGGCTTACAGTTTTTAATTAAGAATGCAGTTAAAATTAAGGGTAGGGACTTCATATGATGTCCTAAAAGAACCCAAGTCAAAAAAATTATGGTAATGCTGTGTGTCCTAAAACCTTCTATGAGTGTCACAAATACACAGCAAGGAATTTCCTCTTCTGCACAATGAGGATTTGAGTAAAGTTGATAATTAGGAACATTTAATTTTGATGTATCGGGGCTTTGTTTACCACTAATCTCCCTGGCATTTGCTGGGGGCTTCGTAGCCAGCAGTAGGATCATCTAAAATTGAGTTCAGAAAGTAGTGACTGAGTCAAACTCACAATCTGTAATGCAAATACTGCAGTTTCTACATAGACAGGGGAATTCCTAATGTAGATTTTAATATTTAAAGTTACCAGTGCCATTATTGAGAATATTAAGTTGCTTTCATGTCGAACTGATTAAAATTACATTTGGAATAATGAATGACATGTAATGTACAAATATCCACCCATCCCCGCTTTTCTTTTTCTTTTTCTTTTTTTTAGTATAAAAAAGTAGGAATAACTGTAGTGGAAAGTCTTTTAGGATATTCTCCAGGGAAACTTGGAGCTAGGGGCAGAGATCCCGGACCTACAGCTCCTGTGAACTTATGCTCCCGCTTGCCTGGAAGAAACTTCCTGCCCTTGAGAACATTAAAGTGAAGATGAACTTCTCTAGAACTCTGAATCTTCTTTCTAATCATTGGAAGACTGATGATACCTGTTAAAAGTAGGTCTTTATATCTGGCAGGAGAGATCCCCAGGTCAGTGATTTGGGGCGCTGTTCATTTCTTTAAGCGTTTAGGGCAAAGTTCCCAATGTGCGGCCTGCCCTATTCCACTTGCCAAAACTGCTTCTGGTCCTTATAAAACCATCTTAGTTCCATTGTCCCAGGGTAAAGATAACACACAAAGCCACAAAGCAGAGCTTCTTGCTTTTATACTCAGAACATGGCTATGCCATCTTCCCCAGGTAACCCTCATGGTGGGGAGGGTTAGCCAAGACCCAAGCCTTGACAAGGAGCCCTATCTCAAGAGCCTTCCTTAAGTGCCCTATAAACAGCTCACCAACCTCCTCTCAATTCCCCAGGCAAAGCATCAGAAAGAGCCTGTAGGCTTCACCCCCTGCCCCACTCCAAGTGCACTCCAGAGCAGCAAGATAGAATGTGCTCTCCTGGGACAAAAGTCTGGGTTAGGTTGGAGTGACCCTGGCATAAGAGATGAAGATGTCACCACTGTCTACACTTGACACCCCATCAGCCTCTCCTTTATCACCACAATGACACTTTACGAAAAATTAATAGATCTTTTTTAAGACTAGGTTTAAGTTTACAGAAAAATGATTAGAATGTGAGGAGTTCCCATACACTCCCTCAGCCTCCTCCCACCCCCAGTGTCCCCTGTAATTAACATCTTGCTTGAGCATGGGACATTTGTTAAAATCAATGAACCAATATTGGCACATTATTATGAAGTAAAGTCCAGAGTCTGCATTAGGTTTCCCTCTTTGTGTTGTACAGTCTAGGAATTTTGAAAAATACATAATAATCTGTATCTGCCACCATCACCGCATCATCCAGAAGTTTTCCTGCCCCCAAAATCCCCATCCTCCACCAGTGCATCCATCCCTCCCCCTAAGGCCAGGGAAGGGATCATACTATTCCTTATTTGCACTTGTTAAATTCAAATGATTCCCGGCACCTTCCTCTACCACACATGAGCCTATGAATCTGCTCCATGAACCTCCCCCACACTAGAGAGTTCTTAAATAAAGCCCAAACTCCTTATCTTAGTGCACTAAAAACCTTCATGCTCTGCCTGGTCCCTGCCTACCTGACAGGCCCCATCATCGCCACATTCTCATATCTAATAGACCCTCCTAAATAAGGGCTTCAGCTTTACATGTGGACATACCTGGGCTCCTCCACTCCCACCTCCTCCACTCTTTAGCTGCCCAACCTTGAACCAACTAACTCCTGCCAATCACATTTATACAAGACCAACCACACACTGGAGACATATAGGCAACAAAAATTGCAAATATATCCTAATTTCGTGAATAGTTTGTACACATTTCTTTATTTACCTAGCAAGTGCTTCCTAAAGTGCCTACTATGTGCCATGACATGAGACCCAAGCTTTCAGACATGAAGTTCTACATTTCCACTAGCACACACATGAAAATTAATGCAGATTTTATATATTTATATATATATATATAAAATGTACATGACATATATATATAAATTGTTTTCCAGAAAAGTCTCTTATCATTCACTGACCAGCACTGATTTCTGTTACTAAGATATTTGACAATTTGGTATGTAAGGTAATGTTTTGTTTTGATGCACATTTATTAGGTTATGAATTCTCATGATTACTGAACATTCAGGTTTCTCTCATGAATTGCCATTTCACATACATGTACTATCTGCAAATACTGGTCTCTTGCCTATTTTCTTACATTTTTAAGCTCTATGTTATTGTCTCCTTACATTGGCTAGGCACCAAGCACAGTGCTGAAGACCTGGGGTGTCCTTTCTTTGCAACCAGTGCAATTTCTATGGAAAATAGTTTGATGATTCCTAGAAGACCTAAAAATCGACTGTTTGTATGACCCCACAATTCCCCTACTGGGAATATACCCGGAGTATCACAAATCACTCTATGAAAAAGATATCTGCACACGCATGTTTATTACAACATTATTTACAATAGCAAAAACACGGTACCAACCATGCTACCCATCAAAAGAGGAGTGGATTAAAAAAATATGGTACATATACACGATGGAATATTATCGTCATAAAGAAGGACAAAATTATGAACTTCACAGCACCTTGGATGGACTTAGAGGTTATAATACTGAGTGATCTATCCCAGAAACAAAGAACTTAGTACCACTAAGTGGACCTTGAACAATTATCATAATACTGTAAGAAAGGGATTGGCAGTAGTGGGAAACTGCCAGAGGAGGGAGGAGTACACCTCATCAACAAAGGTACCTACATAATGAACATTTGTATACCTAACCCTGAATTGTACCCCACATCTTCAAAATAGAATTTTTTTAAAAAAAATAAGCAACTATGAAGAAATGTTTGTCATGCATTGTTCTCGAGGATCCTGCTGGCTGTGTGCTGGGGACAAATACTCTTATTTAGGTTAGGAAAGTTTCCTTCTATGCCTTCTCAGTTGATGGTTGTTCCTTTTCTTAAGATGAGCATTGGGCTTATTCTACGCTTTTTTGAATCTACTATAATGATCATGTGTACAATGTATTTTTTCCTGTTAATTTGTTCATGTTTTATATGATATGTATTAACATGCCATTATTTTGTATTTGTAGTGAAAAACTGAATTGAGCTAATGTTCAATTGTTTTCTAGTCCTTTATGATTGTATAAAGTGGAGATTATTCTCAGAGTTGGCAAAATCTCACCTGTAAGACTACCTTTATTTCTAAAACCATATCGGGCATTAGGCTTTTGACTAACAATTCAATTTATTTAGTGATTATAGGGTTATATAGATTTTCTATAATTTATTAGTAAAACATTTTATTAATATGAGTATTGATATTATTTTCTAAAATGTTGTACATTTTATGTAACTTTTCAAATTTATTGTCAATTTGTTACTAATATTTCAAAACTGTAATTAAGCTTCCTTTCCATTCTCGATGTCTTTATATTTTACATTTTTAAAATTCTTTTACTTCTGCTTATACTTGTCAAATTTTTGTTGCTATTATTAGTTTTTTTATTTAATTTGTTTATTAAGAACCATCCTTAGATCTATTTGCTTTATTTCAGTTACATTTGCTATTGATATTACTATTCCTTTCTTCTATTTCTTTTTAATTTATTTCAATATTTTTCTTTTAATAAATGTATATAGGGCTATAAATTTACCTCCAAGTACTGCTTTAGATACAAGTATTTCTATGCACTAATATCATGTTCCCTCATTGCAAATATTCTGTAATAGCATGGCTGTATTATGATTTTCTCTTTAAACTCTGGTTTGTTTAAAATAATTCTTCCCATTTTCAGAATGCTTTATTTTTGCATTCTAAATAAACTGATTGAAATGTCTAATTAAATTAATTGAAGTTAATAGATTTTTTTTGATATAATAGGGTCTTTTTTTTACCTTCAATTGTATTTTTACATCAGTATTGCAACCATTTTTTTTTCAGTTAGTATTTTTCTGACATGTTTTTCTCTTTTTTGATTCACTTTGTTTAGGCCTATTTCCTATAAGAAGCATACAGTTTTTATATTTTTAAATATAGTTGATTTTGTCTTTAATAAGTTTAACCTATTATGTTCTTTGCAATAAAGAACATATGTAAAATTTTGACCATCTTACTTTCTAGACTTTATTTATCAATATTTACCTTTGTATCTTTTCTCTTTCTATTTTCTCTGAGGGATTTAAAATTTCTTTCTATATTGTTTGCTTTTCTCTACTGGTTTGGAAGCTATAGATAATATTTCTATTCCCATGGTTACCTCTAAACATTTACAATTTGTTTTAAGACAACATAAATTTGTACATTAGAATTATTACATATTTATATCTAACTCCTACATAAGATCAGCACTTTGGCACATTTTAACTACCTAGTGTACTAACTTCCTGCCCCACCCCCACATTTCCTTTTACTGTTCTATAAGGTTGAGTTCACTGTACAAGACAGATGTATATATTATTTTTTATTGTTAATAATTAATTAAATTTACCAATGTATTTTATCAATATTTCTTGCATGCACGCCTTTCCTCTGGGCTTGCTTTTATTCTTGCTGAAGTAAGACTTCTAACAGTTCTTTCAATGAGGGTCTTTGAGTGGTAGATTTTTAGCCTTTGTCTATCTGAAAATTTCCTTTTTTTTCCTTCTACTCCTGAATAATATTTAGCTGGATACAGAATTCAAAGTTGACAATTTTTTTCACAGTACTTTGAAGATACACCTCCAGGATATTTAGGCTTCTTTTGTTGCCATTGATAAACCCTTTATCCATCCAATTTTCTTCTCTTGGGAAAATAATTTCTCAAAAGATAAACCTCTCTGAAAACTTTTTAGATAATTTTGATAGTCCTGATGGTCTGAAGATTTCCTATAGTGCATTGTGTATTTGTATCCTGATAGACACTAAAACTGTATTTTAAATTTGAGGACTCACATATTTCTTCAATTTTGAAAATTTTTTGGATGTTATATCCTATAGTAATTGTACACAATGTGCTCCGTTTTTTTCTTTTTGAACTTCAAGTATTGTGTATGTTTGGAGATTTTAACATACTCTGTTTCTTTAAAACTGCTTTTTTTTCATATTTGAACCCTTTGGTTTTTATGTTGGATATTTAAAAGAATTACTCTTTTTACATGTTCAATTTAGTGTGTCTTCTATGCATTTTCCATTTCTCTAGCTTACATTTTCAAAATTTCTAGTTGGGTTCTTTTTTTCGTAGCTACTTTGTTTTGCTTTACATTGTTCTTTTTATTTTATAACTTTTTGTCTTTTACAATGCATGATTTTTTCTTTATACCTTTTATCATAAACATTCTGATTTAGTCTTTTTCATTTTGTTGTATTGTTTTTATTTTATCTGGAGAAAATCCATTTTCAGAATAATTGATTTCATTGCCTGAATTTCTCAGCACTCGGTTTCTGCATGTTTCTTAAGAGTTTTGTGTTTGTGGGTTTGAAAGAGAAAAGTGTTGTCTCAATAACCCTCCTTGCTTTCCACTATGACCAGTAGTTTCTTAATTGTCACAGTTGAGCTCCCTGGGCCAAATCCAGCATAAGACCTATCACATGAAGTCATTGGGGTTACTGTATATTCAGTGACTGCCCTCACTGGGGGTGGGCTCAGTTCTGGACAGTGCCAGATTTTTCTTCCCTACTCAGGTTGTAGTTTCCCAGTAGATACAGGTACAAGCAGTCAGAAGCAGTGGTGGTATTGTAAGCCTCTCTCTTCAGAAATGGGACCCCTGTCCAGCATAATTTTCCAGTGGTGGCCTGCAGCCCCTTGGGGCATGATTAGTCAAACCACTGCCCGCAAGCTCCTGTTCTGCTTCACTCAGTGGCCTTCAGTCATTTCCACACTTACTATATCTGTTCCCTTGGCTCCAAAGAGGTGTGGACTTTGTTTTTATGTATGCTGTGTCTTCTCTATTTTTTCATCTCTTATTTTATCTGTCATTCCTATGTATTTGGAATGGGGACACTGAAATAATGAACTTGTAGCATGGTAGTGTGAAATCACAATTTCTAATGATCACAAAATATTCTGTTATGTTTTAACTATTTATTTATTATTGTAATTTAATTATTTAATGCTTTACTATTGAGATAATTGTATTGGCTATGTTTTATCAAAATTTTACCTTAAAAATTTTTATCCTGGAATGAAGATAGATTTCTTAGGAGGGATACCATATTAATAACATAATGAAACATTTGCATACTTAACCCTGAATTGTACTCCACATCTTTAAAATAAAAAAAATTGAAAGAAATAATAATATAAATATTTTAAAAGCTGCTTTGGCACACTGACAGTTTTGTTTCCAAAAGGATGCCTGGCGTGGTACAGGTGTGGGTGAATGCATTAATAGATGCGAGTGTGGGTACAGTTGTGGACACAAGTGGGGGTGTAGGCAGGTGTGAATGTGCATGCAGGTTTGGATGTAGGTGGAGGTGTTAATGAAGACCAGTGAAGATTACGAAGGTATGATGACATACAGTATCACATTAGCAATGAGAAATTGAAAGATATAGCATAGGACTTAAACATTTGTTTTCTTTAAATTTTTAATGTTTTCTTCTGGTCATGAAAATAATACATGATCATTACAAAACATTTGAAAGATATAAAAGAACATAAAGAATATTATTTGGACCTTTGTTTTGATATCTATGTGCCTGAGATCCATGACATATTATTTTGCATGTCATATGAATACCTAGTAATATATATTTATTAAGTTAAAGTTTACATTTGCATTTATTTAATAAATGTGCTTTTAGTACTTTGCTTTGTTTTATTTTCTCAGCATGCTGTGATCATCTTCCCAGGTTACTGAAAGTTCTGTTAGAAAAATATCTGATGGATGGTTATGAAGTCATCATATGGTATGTCATGATTTGGTCATTATTTTACTGTTGGCTCTTAAACCACTCCCAGTTTTGAGAGGTGTGGGTTGCACGAGGGCTTCCTGGTGTCCAGTGGCACTGCGGCCTGAGTGCCT
>NW_007261746.1:102293-108828 GCF_000164805.1 Carlito syrichta | reverse complement strand
AAAAACTACTGATTAATGAAAAAAAAAAAACAAATAAAATAAAATAAATTAAAAAAAAAAAAAAATAGTCCTACCTAAATACAAATTTTCTCTCTTAGTAGCAGAAATACTGATATTTTACTTAAATTTTACTTTTATAGTACGATCTGAGACTGGTAATTTTTTCTTTATATTCAAATATTTAAGTGTATTATATCATGTAGAAGGTTGGTAAACATATATTAAATTCCTACCTGTTAAAAAAAAAAACACAAAAAAAGAATATTATGCAGCCATAAAAAAGAACGAAATCATGAACTTCACAGCAACCTGGATGGAGATAGAGTCAGTAATACTGAGTGGCCTCTCACAGTAACAAAGATCTGAATATCACATGTTCTCACTCATATAGTGGACCTTTAACATCCATCATAATACTATAAGAAAAGGACTGACAGTGGTAGGAAACTATGGGGGGGAGGGGAAGGGAGGTGGGATTAATGGTAGTCACTATCTGTCTGGGGACGGGCAGCCACCCCTTATCAACAAGGGTGCCTGAACGAAGCATATTTGTATACCTAACCCTTAACTGTACCCCACAATATCAAAATAAAAGTATTGATATAAAAAATGAACAAAATCATGAACTTCACAGCATTCTGGATGGAATTAGAGTTTATAATACTGAATGATCTTTCACAGAAACAAAGCTCTGCATATCACATGTTCTCACTCATAAGGTATCCCCTTTTAAGAGTACAATTCAGTGGTATTAGTTGCCTTTTCACCATTATCTTTCCACTGAGGCCCCATTTTTATATTTCCTGCTATAAACCTATGGATAGGAAAGTGACAGGCATTTTCCCCATTGCTTTCTATGTACAGACCAAATCTGAAGTGATATCACTTCTAGCTGTTGCTTCAGTATCTCTTGTAAAGTTGTCCTCTTCATTAATCAATCACATATCTATTGACTCTATGTAATAAGAGTTTAAAGTTTACTCAATTCCAAATCACTCCTTATTTTCCCCTTAATATAGCTACACATCAGTTCTCTTTTTTCTTACCTTGCAACCAAATAACTTGCTAAGACTTGTAGTATATATTTTGCTATGCACTGTTCTTAGACTCCCTATTGCATAAGGAGCTCTCTGTCTGGGAGCTGTCTCCAGAAACTACAAGATCCATAAGTATTTAATATTCTTGTTAGGTTCATGACTCCAAGAAGATTATTTAGAGGTTGGCTTCTTCTGGGTGACTCCCTTGTAGATGCATGTGAATATTGAGTTTTCATGCAAATATGAAAGAGAATGTGGTGAGGTCCCTGTCCATGGTGCTCTATATGGGAGGAAGATACTGACTATGTTCTCACAAATCTCAATCCTCTGTCATTAATTCTTCAGCATTCCCAGGGTTCTCTTATGTCATATGAGACAATCAGAGATCACTAAGAAGTTAGAGAAGATTGTCCCACATTACTACTACCCGATATGTGCATGCATTAAATATCCCCAATTCCAGGTACCTTCAAATATTTAGATATCAACATTGATTTACTGGCCTTTCACACTACTAAATAAGTGAACTATTTAATTATATATATATATATATATATATATATATATATATTTCTGGGTTTTTTTGAATTTTTTTTTACTTGGAGTTTCACTCTGTCACCCAGACTGGAGTGCAGTGGCTGCTCCCGGCCACCGCAGCCTTGACCTGCTGGGCTCTGGCAATCTTTCCACCTCAGCCATCCAAGCAGCCAGAATTACAGGCATGCACTACAATGCCTTGCTGACTTTTTGATTTATTGTAGAGATGATGTCTCGCTGTCCAGGCAGCGGGTCTCGAACCCATGGGCTCAGGCAATCCACTCACCTCAGCCTCCCAAAGGCATGGTATTACAGGCTGAGCCACCAAGCCCATCTTTTCTGAAATTTTTATGACTGGAACATCTTTATATGACTCACTTAACATGGGTAAATATTTATTCAGTTTAAAATGGCTTCACAACTATATACATTCAAGAATAAATATGGAACAAAATGCACCAGTGCTTTGAAGCTTATAGAAGCATAGACCTCTATGACTAGATGGCCAGCATTCCTAATATCATTTAAATTCTACCAACTTGTAATCCTTCTCATTCTTCTACATTCCTTAGTGTCTGCAGGAACATTCTGGACATTTAAACTCTTGAGGAAAAACGTTGAGAAATATAAATTCTCAATCCTTCTACTGTATATCTATAGTGTTGTTCAAGCATATATCTAGAAGGAGCTCCTCAACTCACTTATATGTTGAAACAGTAGCCTCATCTCTGTGTACACAGTCAGACAATCTCTGAAAGTCAATTCATTGTGGTCTATGCCTTGGTAAATGAAATATGAATGTATTACACAGTGTCTGTTTCATGCTTCAAAAGAGGAAATATATGATGGTTAGCAACAGAAGTGCACATTGTAAAAAGTTGTAGGAGGGAAAAGTACACAATGGACCGAAAGAAGCTCCCAGCTTCAGAAAGAAAGTCAACTAAAATCATTCTTTGAGTACAGCCTTCTAAGGCCATGTATCGTAGAATTATGACATTTTTGCCTGATTAGCAAGCAGTGGTGGAGAGTGAAACATTCCACCTCTCCTCACTTTGTGACCTAGTATGATGACACATCCATTCTTGCTTACTTGCAATATGGTGCCAATTTGTGTTATCAGTAGTAATTTTACTTGTATTTATAGAATAGGGAGCTGGGGGCTGTTCACAGTTGATCATCCTATCACCCCATACTCCTGGGCTAAAAAGTCCTGTTTGACCTCTCATCTCAGAACACTACTGGGAATACAGGCCTGGTCATGTCCTTATCATGTGATTAGATCCTTGGTAGTATAAATTTCTCTTTATATAATGACAGCTTGTTTATCTTTTTTTTGTTATATTTTATAGAATTTAGAATTTGAAGCAACAATACTTGAATATTTAACTGAGGTCATTCTAATAAAATTCCTGGATATGTGGACTAGTTTTTTTCTCTCACTAAATATACAAAAATATGAGAATATCAATATAAATTAAAGAAGAAAATGTTAATCAAAGAAGAACAAGATGACTGGCAAACAGATGAGGTTCTAATATTCTCTAAAAACTCATGAAAATGAACAATATTAAGAACTGTCAGATGCACTTATACATACCAAAGATTTGACTAATAAAATGGTGGAAGTCAATGAAGAAAAAAATTGAAGTACCATATATGTCATATATTATCTTTACAGCAAACATTAAGCCTAATCCTAGCATACATTCTAATCTAAATTTCCAAAAGATAAATTCCAGACAGAAGGAAATAAATAATTGTAAAACATCAATTTTTTGTGACCCTTTTTCAGAAATTTGAAGTAATATTATTATGATGATTTAGAAATAAAACTATGTTATATATAGTGATTCTGGAAACAAAACCTCAATTCCTCAACCAACTCATCTTTGGCAAAGCCTCTAACAACAACCACTGGGGAGAGGAGAACCTATACAGTAAATAGTGCTAAGAAAATTGGTTGACCACATGCAGTAGATTGAAACAGGACCCCTACCTATCACCATACACAAAAAATAACTCTACATGGATGAAAGACCTAAACATAAAACCTCAAGCTATAAGACTCTTAGAAACCACAGGAGACACCCTTATAAAATTTGGAACTGGGAACCAATTCCTATTCAGAACCCTAATAAATCAGATAGACCAATGAGATTTCATCAAATTATGAGCTTCTGCAAAGCAAAAGAAACAATCAAGAGAGCAGGGAAACAGCCCACAGAGTGGGGAAATATATAAATATATATATATATTTGTCAACTGTATACCTGCAAAGGCCTAACATCCCAGAACTACTAGGAACTCAAATGCACTGAAAGGAAAACAAACAAACAGCCCCTTTAAAAAGTGGACAAAAGACATGAAGACACTTCTCAAAAGAAGATATACGGACAGCCAACAGACACATGAAAAAGTGCTCAGACTCACTCATCATTAGAGAAATGCAAATCAAAACTACATTGAGATACCTCCTAACCCCTGTAAGAATAACCATCATTAATAAATCAAACAACAATAGATGCTGGTGACAATGTGGATAAAAAGGAATGCTTCTACACTGTTGGTGGGAATGCAGACTAGTACAACCACTTTGGAAGACAGTGTGGTGATTTCTGAAGAACTAGAAATTGACCTTCCATATGACTCAGCAATTCCCCTATTGGGAATATACCCAGAGCAACTCAAATTATTTTACGACAAAGATAACTGCACACGTCTGTTTGTTGCAGCTCTATTCACAATAGCAAAAACATGGAACCAACCGTGTTGCCCATCAAAGCTAGAATGGATAAAAAAAATGTGGTACGTATTCACAATGGACTATTATGCAGCCACAAATAAAAACAAATATATGGACTTTGCAGAAAATTGCATGGATTTGGAGTCTATCATGCTCAATGATTTATCACAGAAACAAATAACTGAGTTCCATATGTTCTCACTCATAAGGCAATCTTGAACAATTATAATGCTATAAGGAAGTGATTGGCAGGAGTGGACACTGCCAGGGGAAGCGGGGGTGGGACTGGAAGTTGAGGGAAACTGCTGTGGGAGGGAGGGACATACTTCACCAACACGGGTACCTGCATGATCAATGTTTGTGTACCTAACACTGAATTGTACCCCTCATCTTTAAAATGAATAAATATTTTTTTTAATGTTAAAAAAAAGCTATGTCTTATTTTCTAAATTTGGCAGATATTTTCAAAGAGGGAAATTTGTTTTTTAAAAACATATTTTTATTATAAAATTGTGGGGTACAGTTAAGAGCTAGGTATACAAATGTGCATCATTCAGGCACCCTTGTTGATAAGGGGTGACTCCCCATCCCCAGACAGATATTAATTCTCTTTTTAGGAGTACTGGAAAAATTCAGCTTACCATAGGGGCCCTAGGACCTCTAAGAAAAAAGACAGAAGTTGAAACCAGTACAGAGTTTCAGATGCCACAATCACTGACAGGGCTGTTTGGTGAGAGTTTTCTCTGTGAGTCCAGTGTGTGAAGTGTAAGTATAGTAGTTGTCTCTTGCAAATCATAACCACATTGAGATACCACCCAGGAAGAATGACCATTCTTAATAAATCTAATAACAACAGTTGTTGGTGAGGACGCAGAGGAAAAACAATGTCTCTACACTGCTGGTGCAACCCCTCTGGAAGACAGTGTGTTGATATCTAAAAGGATTAGAAATTGACACTCCATATGACCCAGCAATCCCCCTATTATGAATATGCCTGGAAGAACTCAAATCATTCAACAAAAAAGACAGCTCCACACACGTTTGTTGCAACTTTATTCACAATATCAAAAATATTGAATTAACCGTACTGCCTGTAGAAGCTGGATTGGATTTTAAAAAGTAGAATATATGCACAAGGAATATTATGCAGTCTTAGTGAAGGAAAAATACATAGACTTCACAGCAACTTGGATGGATTAGAGTCGATCATACTCAGTGATCTCTCACAGAAATAAAGAATAGAGTACTATATGTTCTCACTCATAAGTGGACCTTGAACAATTATCATAATACTACAAGAAAGTGATTGTCAGCAGTGGGAAAATGTCAGGGGAGGGAGGGTGGGATTGACAACTGAGCTTAACTGCTAGGGGAGGGAGAGCACACTTCATCTAAAAGAGTACCTGAAAATCAAAGTTTGTACATCAAAACCCGAATTGTACCCCACATCTTTGAAGTAAAAAAAAAAAATTATTTAAAAAAAAGCTACTTTAATGGCACCCCAGAGGTTTTCATAGGCTGTATCTTCATTTTCATTTGTTTCAAGGATTATTTTAATTTCTGCTTGGATTTCAGTGTTAACCCAGTAGTTGTTCAGCATCATGCTATTTGGTGTCCATGTCTTTGTGAACTCTGGGGAAATTTTGTCAGTCTTTTTTTTTCTAATTTGTGACGGATCTCTTGCTTCCCTCTTTACATCTGTTATTCAGTGCCAGTGGGAGAGGAGGTCCTTCTGATGTTTCCTCAGTCCTCTATTCTTCCCTGATCTGGGCTCTGGATTTATCGCTGATTTCTTTTGATGTCTTCCTCATCTTATTCGGGTCTCAGTCTTTGTTCTACAGCTGGATCAGAATACGGGATGGGTGCCTGGGATTCAGCATTCTTCAGGTCCCCCTGAAGTTTGTGCTTTGAGGACATTCACTCTGGGTCATGATCAACCCATGAATAGTTGATCTACCAGTTACAGAATTGGGGTATGTTGCTCTGTGGCTTGGTCAGAGCACCTTCCTGCCCTGTCTTAAGATGGTGGTGGGGTGTCTCTCTTTTTCTCGCTCATGGGACTTTGCATGGGTTCCCTCCATAGCCCTAGCTGCCAGTGTCTGGCCAAGTACTGAAGTAACGAAGCAAAGCTTGGAGCCGGTATGTTCGCTTGCTGCAATGGTGAGACAGAGCCTGGAGCTGTTAGTTTCTCCCTGGTACATCTTCACCAGGAAATATT
>NW_007261746.1:87366-102273 GCF_000164805.1 Carlito syrichta | reverse complement strand
CCTTGAAGAATTATCATAATACTAGAAGAAAGTGATTGTCAGCAGTGGGAAAATATCAGGGGAGGGAGGGTGGGATTGACAGCTGAGCTTAACTGCTAGGGGAGGGAGAGCACACTTTATCTAAAAGAGTACCTGTAAATCAATGTTTGTACGTCTAAACTCGAATTGTACCTCACATCTTTAAAGTAAAATAAAAAAAAAATTTACTAAAGAACTGCTTTAATGGCACTGCAGAGATTTTGGTAGGCTGTATCATCATTTTCATTTGTTTCAAGGAATATTTTAATTTCTGCTTTGATTCCAGTGTTATTGGTGTTCATGTCTTTGTGAACTTTGAGGAAATTTTGTTGGTGTCGATATTTATTTATATTCCTGTGCAGATTGAGAAGGTCCATGGAAATATTTTGAATGTTTGGGATTTTCTTATGCTTGATTTATGGCCTAGAATGTGATCCATCTTTGAGCATGTTCCATGTGGTGATGAGTAAAATGCATAATCTACTCAACACCACATGAATGGTTGCTTGGTGGAATAGTCTGTAGATATCTATTAAGTCTATTTGATACAGGGTGAAGTATAGGCTCTGGATCTTCTTGTTGCTTTTTTGCCCTGATGAACTATCTAAGGCTGTTAGTGGGGTATTGAAGCCCCCTGCTATAATAGAGTCAACATCTTTCTCAGTTTACTTATTATTTGCTTTATAAATACCAATGCTACAGTTGGGTGCATATATGATTAGGATGGATATTTCTTGTTGATGAATTGAACCTTTTATCATTATGTAGTGTTCTTTTGTTTCTCATTATATTTTTGATAGCTTAAAAATTGTTTTGTTTAATGTAAGATCACGACTTCTGCCTTCTTTTGTGATTCATTTGTCTGGAAACTCGTTTCCCATCCTTTAACTTTGAATCTGTGTGTGTGTCTCTTGTGGTGAGGTGACTTTCCTAGATGCAGTAAATCATTGGGTCACGGTGTCTTTTCAGTTCTGCATTTAGTCCATTCACATTCAGGCTGATTATAGAAATTGATTATTCCTGTTATAAAGTTCATATAATTTTTTCTCTTTTTTTTTCTTTTGGTTTTGGGGTTGATGTATGTGTGTGTCCTTAAGTTTCTTGTTGCACTGAATTCTCTGTTAACTCTGTGCTCTGCTATTCTCTTGGGAAGTGTGTGGTCATTCTTTTTTTTTCTTCCGTATGTTTTTAACACAATTTTGGTTTTTTGTTGTTTTGTTTTTGTTTTTGTTTGTTTGTTTGTTTTTTTGAGTTGGAGTCTCACTCTGTCGCCCAGACTGGAGTGCAGTGGTCACTCCTGGCCACCGCAGCCTGACCTGCTGGGTTGCTGCGATCCTTCCACCTCAGCCTTCCGAGTAGCCAGAATTACAGGTGCCTGGCTAATTTTTTGATTTTATTGTAGAGATGAGATCTCACCAGCCCAGGAGGGTCTAGAACCTGCAGGCTCACGCAATCTACTCACCTCAGCCTCCCAAAGGTGCGATTACAGGCTGAGTCACGGAGCACAGCTTAATACATTTTTAAGTGTCTCCTGTAGAGCTGATCTGGAAGCTGAATAATCTCTTTGAGATTGGATATCTGGGAAGGATTCTAATTCTCCATCACTGATGAAACTGAACTTGACTGGCTTGAAAATTAGTGGCTAACAATGTTTATCTTTGAGGACTTTGAATATTGGACTCCAATTCCTTCTTTCTTGTTGTGTTTCTGCTGATAGGTCTGCAGCTATTCTGATTGGATTACCCTGCTTGTTAGTCTGACCTTTCTCTCTTGCTTCCCTTAGAAATTTTTTGTGTCTGCGATTTGTAGGTGAATTACTATGTGTCTAAGGGTTGGTCTTCTCATTTGATGTCTTGTGGGGGTTCTCTGTATCTCTTGTGTTTGGCTGGTCATATCACTGGTGAGATAGGGAGTGTTTTCTTACATTACTTTCTGGAATACTTGCTCCAAGGATTTCCCCATTGCCCTTTCTTCTTTTGGAATACAAATCAGGTGTAAGTTCAGCCTCTTGATATAATCACACATCTCTTGTAAGCTTTGTTCTTTCTTCCTGAGTTTTCTTTCTGTGTTTTTTATAGATGGGGTTAATTGCATGTTCTGGTTTTCAAATTCTGAGATTCATTCTCTGGTTAGATTGATTCTGGTTTCCATATCTGTTATCTTGTTATTTATTTATTGGATGAATTGTTTGATTGCCAAAATCTGTTACAAGTTATTTCAGTGTTACATCTTGTCTTTCTGGTGTCTTATTCTCTGTTTCCATCCATTATCTAATCCGTTCCACCTTCTGGAGCCAGTTGTTGGTGACTTCCATTTTGGGGGCTCTAAGGTCTTATTTTTCAGGAGTTTTCTTTTGCTACACCTGAAATTGCCTGTGGCCTTTCTTTACTTTTTCCTCATTTGTGACAGATCTATTGCTGTCCTTTTTACTTCTGTTATTCAGTGAAAGTGGGATAGGTTTTCCTTTTGATGTTTCCTCAGTCCTCTATTCTTCCCTGATCTGGGCTCTGGATTTTTCACTAATCCCTTTTGAGGTCTTCCTCATCTTACTCTTTGTCCCACAGCCGGATCACAAGCTTTGTCCCACAACTGGATCTGAATAGGGGATGGGTGCCTGGGATTCAGCACTCTTCAGGTCCCCCTGAAGTTTGTGCTTTGAGAACATTCATTCTGGGTCATGATCAACCCATGAATAGTTAATCTATCAGTCACAGAAGTGGGGTCTGTTGCTCTGTGGTGACTAAGTCAGAGCACGTTCCTGCTCTGCATTCAAGATAATGGTAAGGTGTCTCTCTTGTCCTCTCTCATGGGACTTTGCCTGGGTTCCCTCCATAGCCCTAGCTGCCAGTGTCTGGCCAGGTACTGAAGAAACAAAGCAAAGTGTGGAGCTGGTATGTTCTCTTGCTGCAATGTTGAGACAGAGACTGAAGCTGTTATTCTCTCCCTGCTACTTCTTCACTGGTAAGATTTTGTCCATTTAAAAAAATCATACTTGTCTTCTGTGCCCTGGGAAGTGACAGGGACCAAGAAAAGACGCGGCAGCACCAACTGCTGCACCAGGAGTGCCCTGGCCACATTCTCACGAGTACCCACTCAATCTCTCTCTGCATTTTCTTCCCAGGAAGGATTTTGTAGGTTTTTTTTTTTAAAAAAAATTGGCACTCAGCTTGTGTCCCGGGACTTGCCAAGGTTTAAGCTGAGCCTACTGATATTTTCCTAGTGACTAGTCCACTCCAATTCAGAGACAGAGCTAATTTGTTTATATTGTAATCGTGAGAAGTTGGAGATCCCTGGAAGGAAAGACTACAAGAAGAGTAGGGTCTCCAGGAACTCTCACTTTATGCTAGTTCATACCTATCATCTAGACAATCATACTAATTACCCATTGTATGCAAACCACTAGTTTGTTCTTTGAACAGGGTCTTTTCCAGATAAACAGGGTTCATCTATGATTGTAGAAGTGCCTGTCTGGCAGTGAACATGCGTGTGCCATATTAGAGGAAAATATGGGCAATTCTTAGTGAGAAATATATACCTTTAAATGTTTGATAAATAAATAAGTACAAAATGGACAGAGAAAAGCTTCTCACTCCAGAAAACAGGTGTCCTAAATTAATTCCCAGGAGTACTGCCTTCTGGATGTTCTGTAACAGTGGCACCCAAAATTGACCTGAGTTTATGGAATAAGTATTGGTGGAGAACAGAAGACACTCCATCCCGCCTCAGTGTGTGACCTGGAATGTCCCTAACTCCATCTGAGATTTAAGTAATGCTGTGGTCATTTAAGAATGTAGAAGGAAGTTTTACTAACAAAATTTAAGGTGTCATACATTAATTACATGACAAGAAATTTTTAAAAAATTCATCAAACTGTTCAGTCGCTAATAGAAGGATGCAGAAATAATATGAAATTTTATAAGCTAAAATATATAATGTATTAAACAAAATTCTAGATGGTGAAAAATACAATACCTGAATGGAAAAATTGAATAGATCATTTTCTTTAGACAGAATACATAAAGTGAAGGAAAACGAAATAATAGACACAATAAGGAACGTTTTGTCTTGTTACATTCAGAGGAGCAAACCAAAATGGTTCAAAGAGAATGGAAAATGAAGAAGGTTAATAATAAACTTATGAGAATCCGCCAGCTAAACCAAAATATAAATAGTAAGGTTTACACAGTAAGGAAAGTGAAAAGAAATAGAAGGAGTGTGGGTAGGAAAAGGGGAGAGGGAGAGAGGAAAAGGGGAAGGCTCTTGGGAGACAACACTGAGATAGGGGGTCAGAGCAATAGAGAGAGAAGATTATTCAAAGACAAGGGTGACCACTCTCACCCTCATTTTTGTAGATATGCATCATCAATCACTCACCCAGAAACATCTTGAGAGAATGTTCCCAACTTTTCACCTCATCGGTCTTCATATGCATAGTGATTGTTTCTTCCACTTTCCCTCATGGTGTAGGACTTTGCACCCCAAAGTGCTTGCACTCTCTACCTTCAATGCAGCTATCAGACTCTAAATAACTCCAAGACACAGTCCTGTTTTCTCCTCCTTTGATGTTTATATGGTTTCATTTAAAACCCTCTGGAGACATCAGTGATGGTGGAAGTGACTGATTGCCCTTCCCATTTTCTGACCTCTACCTGAAGTTGCCAACCAAAAGCTTGCTCAACCGAGTGTTCTGCAGTTGATAGGACCATCTGTATGTTCACTAATACAATGTGGGCAAGATATTAGGGAAGGCGTGGGGTCAATAGTTTTTTTGATCTGCAAACACAGAGCTGTTCTGCGGTGGAGTCTGTGTCATCTGCAATTATACGTATGCATAGAGTGCCCATAGAATAACGGATGCATAATAAAAACCTATGGAATGAAGTGGGATTGGGCTCATTCATGGTCAAAATTTGAGTCTCTTTCCAGCACTTGATACCTGACAAAGCTTGGGGAAAAGTGAGCAGGACTCAGACCCTAAGTTGATGTTGCTTTAAAGTCAGGTTTATTTGGAGTTTAGATAGTGGAAGACAAAAGTTATATCTGGGTGTTTATGTGGGACACTTGGATGACAGAAAATGTGAGCAGAGATAAGGGATCTATCCTAATGGTCCTCATTATTAATGGGAATTGTTCAAGTGGAAGCTGAGAATCAAATTTTCACATCGCGAATTGCAGGAACACTTGACCTGAAAAGGGTTTTGACAGGTGTTGATCTTGGAACTATTCTCATCTAATTTACAGGAAGATAGGAGATATATGTCTAGACTCAGTGAGTTACTTCTTCCTTATGCGTACTCAGTTAATGTAATTGCATTTTATTAGCATTCTTGGCCTTCCATCACAAGTCACTTAAGGCTGGATAACTTAAACAACACATATATGTTCTCTAAAAGTTATGGTGACTAGAAAAAAAACAGGGTGAGACCTCTCTGGCTTAGAGAGACACTATTTTGCTGAATTCTCTTGAGAAGAGATATAGGTTTCCATTGTCTCTTCCTCTTTTCATAAGTCGAATAGACCTATTAGATTAAGGTCCCAACTTATAGCTATATTTAACCCTATATACAACGATTATAGCCCTCTCTCTGCACATAAATCCAAAGAGCATAGAGGTTTAAAAAGAAAAATTTTAGAGTCACACATAATTTAGTTTATGACAGAAATAAAAAGATAACAAAAATCGATAAATTACTGAAATTTTCAAGAATAAAAAGTGACCTGATATTTTATTTGTAAACGGAGATATTTACTACTTTTTTAAATTTCCTGTGGCAAGGATGTGAGAAGGTAGAGAAAATATAATAAAGAGGTGTTCTGAACTCAGCTGAGTGTTGAAAAGAGAAAACATCTGATCAGATAAAAAAGTCTCTCCTTGGTTCTCCCTGTTTCATCAAGTGGGCCCTGTGCTTTGTGGGTTCTGAGTACCCATGATGTCCTGATTATTACCTATTTCTATCTCTCTTCTACCTCCCTGCGTTGATGTCTGTGTGGAGGCTCACAGTGAGATCTCCTCACTGTGTCTCTTGGTTAGTAATGCATGGCAGTCCATGACCTTTGAGATCAAAGAGAATAGCTGCAGAGAGAACTGGTTCTGGGTCTACTGACATAGTGACTCAATCATAGAGGGATGGGCAGTAGTTGGTGATTCCACTAAAATAGTTGTCCCCAATTCACACCAGCTCCTTTCCTGGAGGCTGATGGATCCATATCTAGTCATAACCATTGCTGATGGAGTATCCAGAGGCAAGACAGTTGAGGGACAGTGTCACCAAGGGTTTACCAGGCCTGGACCAGACTTCTGTAACAGCACCTTGGACAGGACACTTATGGACAGAGAGCACTTGAGAGAGCACATTGCTCAGATACTCCCAAACTTTCATGTATGAATTCCTGAGCCATCAAAAAGAACAAGAACCACAGGTTGCTCATGCTGTTGTGTGTAAGGTCAATGACTTCCAGAAAGCGTTTCCTTGGGAGCAGCAGGAGAGCAAATTTAAGTAAATATGTGTGCTGGTTTCTCCCTGCTGCCCAAGTGAGGCTTTTCATATGAGAGGTAATTTTGATTTCAAATGTAAAATAGGTGAGAACGACCTTGTTTTTTTCATTCTCCCTGAACATAAGTTGCTGGATGTGGTCTCAGAAAACTTACTTCTCCCTGGGGACCAATTTCGGCAAGGGTATGTACTCTTTTTCCAGGACAAGAAATGTGTTAAATGAGTAGCTCAGAGTGTTGTGTTGGTTAAGGTTTAATTATATTTTGGGGGATAGGGTCAATGATCTTTCATTGCAAGTATATATCTAACCAACCACAAGTCACATGCTATCTAAATTGTCACATACTCATTCAAACACATTGAGACAGCAATGAAATGTAAAAAACACATTGAGTTAAGACAACTCTGGATGAATTCCAATGGTTATTGTAAAATAGAACAACTTTATGTTTCACTTAATTGGAGAGAACTTTTTTTCACTTGAAACAGCTTCACTACCAAGTATATTAGGGAATTGCTGTGGATTTAAATGCTCTCAAGTCACCCTATAATGCAGGTTGTGTTTAAAACAAGGTGGACGTTTCCAATATTATCCTAACGTTGTTGAAATGGTTGATAGTCTTTAATACTGTTTTTTTTTTCTGTTTACTCACCTGAGTGTGTCCAGGAGCTCCCTGGGGCTCAGACTCTAGTCTTCATGGATAACTTTGAGGGCTGTCAACTCTATGCAGTGCTATGATAGAGGCATCTGATAGAGGCTCCTAGGCTCACTCACATGACAGACAATAATGAAGTAAACACATCCTATGGTAGATGTTTTTTCTCATTTCCAATGCGTTTTGAAATCATGAAACTTGACATTAATTATGTTGGAATACAGAGCCCTCATGAGTGTTGGCAACAGAGCTTCAAACTGAATAGTGTGCAGAAAGGATGGGCCACTCGTGTTTTGAGTGGAAATTTTTAAAAATAACATGCATGAGCAAGATGCTTTCTTGAGACTGTGAGTCTTGAGATTTTTTCTGAGATCCTATGAGAAAGTATTGATTCTTATTGACAATTTGTCTTTATGTGTAACTCTGAGAACGTTACCTATTTTCTCTGTACATCTATATTAAAATTGTACATTGGGGATTGAGGTGACAACTTTATACATAATCTCTATAATACACCTCATCAACAAGGGTACCTGCATAATGAACATTTGTATAACTAACACTGAATTGTACCTCAAATCTTTAAAATAAAATTTTAAAAATCAGTAGAATAAATCCAAGGTTCTTTGACAAAACATTGTTGACAGTGTTTTATAGTCAACAAAACAATTCCTTTGTTTATTGCTTCTACAACTACAATTTCAGGTTAAAAAACGAGTCTCCAGGCTCAGTCAAGCCTAGCTGCCTTCTTCATCAGAGTGAAAGAAGTAAAGGGCCTGTGTGCAGATCAACATGTGAAATAAAATGAGGCAGTGATGGTTTCCAGGAGCCCCAGGAAAAGCTTTCACAATAAAAGGTGTGAGCCAGTGGCCATGCACAATCAGTGAATTGGTCCATTCCAACTGGAGATTTAAGGTGGCATAGACCCAGGAAAGATCAAAAGAGATAAGGGCAATTTTTAAGAGTCAGTTCAGAAATAATCTTGCAAATGCTTCCTGCATGGAGTTCCATAAATACATCAAATATAAATTTGATGGCAGTTTTCTATTCTGAAAAATTGCCCTAAACTCAGAGTAAGGAATTTGGAGTTTTTTCCAGGAAAGAAACCACTGGACCTGGCCATAACTCTTCTGTGTTCTCACCCTGCCTTATCTATTTTCAATTCGTACATCTTGGAGTCACTCCACCTTATTTCATGTAAAGAATCATGCCATTTCTTAGAGCCCCCAAGATGATTCCTTGACATATTTAGCTAAATCTACTGCGAATATGATATCTGCAAGCAAGTTCCTATCTATGTTTAAGCAATGTATTTATGAAGATATTGATTAAACACAATAATTCCAAAAGGTAACATGAATAAAATTTAAAATTTCCTGTTGTGATGATTCTTTCATTTCAGGAGCAAATACTTGGACACACAAATATAATTCTTGGTACTTAAGAGTTCTGGGCATCAACCATTGTAACTGAACTTTACACAAACACACATTACAATAAAATGAAGAATCTCACATTTTTCCAAAATTATAAAATATTATAGCTGTATTTGTCAAAGATGAAGTATGCAGTGATACTTGACAAAATCCAGCAAGAAGATAGCATTTGTGGCCATCACTATCATGACAGGTGTAGGTACCATGACACAGGATTTTGTAGTGAGGGAGTGAGGTTAAATTAAACCCAAAATACAGAGTACAAAAGTGAGGATTTGTTGGCGAAAAGCAGAATGGAATTCAGGGAATGAAAAACTGTTCACAGGACAGAGCAGGGGTCAGGTTGACACTGGATCAACCAACATAACATGTTATTGTTTATGTCAGGCCAAGAAGAACAGATATCACCCAGGTTATGGTGGAGAACAAAGAACCTGATCAGATTCTGAGGGTGATTAGATATGTAGATGGGGGTATCTGGCTAATCCAACATGCCAGGATTTCAGTCAAAACTAGATTTCTCAAGAAAATTTACAGACAGGCCTAGGAGAAAGTTTCAGAGCCAACTGATGTTTAGTGAACCAAATAAACTAAAAACCAAAAGATAGTATGCATTATTTATTCCCTAAACATATGGAGATGGTGATTTGCATAATAGGGTCACAGTGGGATAAACTAATGGTTCCTTGCTTCTGGACATCACAATTAGACCTGGGCAGTCTTCACTGATCATGAATGGCTCAAAGATCCCCATAGGTAGAAACACCCTGGCTCTGTAAAAGTGCAGCTGGGATCTTTTCAAGTGCTGAGGTGTGCAGGACAGAATCCTTATTCCAAACTCAGACTCAGGTGATTGCCTGTATTTTTCCACAGGAAGAGAGGAATAGCTTGAGAATAGGGCCAGGTGTATTCCAATTAAGATATATCTAGATAGACAGAAATCAGTGAGGGAAAATCTTGAATTTTGGAAACTCAGTAATATTGCTTGACTTTCTTTGGACAGCACAGAATACTACAAGCTCTCACCAAAGTCTGGATTAAAGAAAGTGACTCAGATGGTTTGAACTGATTCAGAACACAAATATAGAAATGTCACAGGTTAATCTGGTAGAGACAGGGACAGATAAGTTACTGATAGGAAACCAGCCCTTATCCCCTCTGGGCACCTGCTCCTGGAGTTGATGCTGTGTTCAGTGTGTCCCAAGCTTCCTCTGGTGGTCCCAAGTGTCTGCTGAATCACAGCACCTCCTGTCCTCCTACGTGAAGGTTTGTGTCTGGGCTGACACTGACATCTTCCCTTTGAATTTCCACAATAATACACAGTTGTTTCCTGTAACCACCTGAGAACCCCTGCTCTGAAGTTGTCAGTTGCAATGATACAATCAAGACACAAGGCGACTCCAGATATTTTTGATAAACTTGTGGGAGACTTTTTTCTTCATTCTGCCCCTCTGGTTAAAGGTCATAACAAATAGTAGTTTCACAGACAGATATGTGTGGCTCAAGGCCCCTGTATTCAAATCACACAAAGAAACACACACTAAGAATAATTTATTTGGGATTGGGTCCCAATCTGCCCTTCTTTCTGCATCTAGACCATGGGAAATACCCCAACAATTACCTAGGCCTGGTTATGTGATTTTCTTTGTCATACAAATCAAAAGCAAACACTGTACAGATTTAAACATGGGAGGTGTATGGAGCTTGTGTTTGCCTTGGAAACCTGTAAAATTCCTTCTTGCTTGGTAGACCGTTTCTGATTATAAAATAATTGACTCAACTTTTCTTTGATTACCTTTTCTTCTGGTTCATAGTTTTACTCCTAAACTCATAAAGGATATGCATTTGTTATTCATCAGAAAAATCACTAAACCTATAGATCATGGAGATCAGAGCCTACTCCACATTTGCTACTCAGATAATAAGCACACATGCACACTCTATTACCATCCCTATGTCTCTTCCACCCTCTATCATCTACTCTTCCTACTGGAGTTTACAATAATGGGCAGGAAATGTTCTGTTTCTCTCTGTGTCTACCCTTTGGTTCTCAACCCACACACTGACTTAGGCCTCTTTCTATGTCCTTATTATATAGAACAACAGAAAATACTTTACACTTGGGAATGGGGCCATGTTCACACTATATAGTTCCTCTGTTCTCCTGGCATATGGAATCTGCACACACACCTGAGAACGGTCCAGGATGCCCTGATAGTTCAAAACTGGCCCAAACCCATCCAGTGGGTGCAGCCAACCTTGAGTTTATGAGCAGGAACATATGAGATCCACAGACCTGCTGGTCCACATTGAGAAGCATATCTAAGAGCCTGCGAGAGCACTGAGGACACTGGATGTTTTCCCAAGAGCAGAGGCTCGTGCTAATCTAGGATCAGAATACCTGGAAAAGAGAGTTTAATGGATCAGGGTTTTTGTATACCAGGATCAACAATGGGCCACTACTCTCCCTTCTCACATGGGAATCTCTTGTGTAGTTGTGTCTTCATTTCACCTGTGCAGCTTGGCTCTGTGAAGAGAGTGAATCAAACTATTAATTCTGAAGTCTTGGTAATAGGAAAGTTCACTTAAAAGCCTCCTTTGAGGAGACATAACCACTTCCTTGTCTGGTTGACATATCTCCAGACCTCAGCTAGAAATTGCATGTGGGGCGGGTTTCTCCAGGGTGAACATGAGCTACCTTTTGCATGGGAGGATTCAGATGATTGGAAAAAGGTCCCAGATGCTGCATCACATAGCAGGTATTGCTACCCAGCATTCCTCTGGAGGTGGGGAGGTGGGGTCTGTGTCATATCCCAAACTCAGAATGGGCCTGGAACTTACTTCTAATAATGGGGGAGAACTTGAAAGTGTGGGTACGCCAGTTAAAGATCCAACAAAGAAAGAGAACTATAGGCCAATATCTCTGATGAATATAGATGCTAAAATTCTCAACAAGATCCTAGCACACCGGATTCAACAACACATCTCAAAAATCATCCATCATGACCAAGCAGGCTTCATCCTAGGCAAGGTTGTTTCAACATTCGTAAAACCACAAATGTAATTAAATACTTCAACAGGTGTCAACACAAAAACCACATGATTATATCATTAGATGCAAAAATATATTTTGATAAAATCCAGCACCGCTTCTTGATAAAAACCCTCGAACATCTAGGCATACAGGGAACGTACATCAAAATAGTAAAAGCCATCTTTGAGAAACTCAAAGCCAGCATACTCCTAAATGGACATTACTTGGAACTATTTCCCCTGAAAACTGGAACAAGAAAAGGATTCCCAGCTGGGCTCAGTGGCTTGGTCGGTAATCCCATGCCTTTGGGAGGCTCAGGTGAGTGGATTACCTGAGCCCACGAGTTCGAGACCCATCTGGGCAGCGAGACCTCATCTCTACAATAAATAAAAAAATCAGCTGGTCATGGTAGTGCGCACCTGTAACTCTGGCTACTTGGAAAGCTGAGGCGGAAGGATCTCCAGAGCCCAGCAGGTCGAGGCTGCATTGGCCAGAAGCGGCTACTGCACTCCAGTATGGGTGACAGAGTAAGACTTCAACTAAGAAAAAAAAAAGAAAAGGATGCACACTCTCATCCCTCCTCTTTTATATTTTATTGGATGTCCTGACTAGAGTAATCAGAGAAGAGAAGGTAATCAGAGGTATCCAAATAGGAAAAGTGGAAGTCAAATTATCTCTCTTTACAGATGACATGATCGTGTACCTTGAAAACCCAAAAGAATCTGTCAAAAATCTCCTTACACTGATAAAGGCCTTTGGCAAAGTCTCAGGATATAAAATAAATGTCCAAAAGACAATCGCATTTCTTTACACCAATAATAAAAAAGCAGAAACCCAAATAAAAACCACAATTCCATTCACAACAGCCACAAAAAAATGAAATACCTTGGCATCTTCTTTACTAGATACTTGAAAGACCTTTACAAAGAAAACGACAGAACTCTGCTCAAAGAAATCAAAGATGACATAAACAAGTGGAAAAATATCCTATGCTCATGGATTGGAAGAATCAACATTGTGAAGATGTCCAACTTACCTAAGGCATTCTACAGATTCAACGCAATACCTATCAAATTAAAAGCAACATTCTTCTCAGACCTGGAAAAACAACATAATAATTTTTATGGAAACACAAACAACCAAGAATAGCCAGAACGATCCTCAGCAAAAACAAACAAACAAACAAACAAAAAAAAAAGCAGGTGGAATCACATTACCAGACTTCAAACTTTACTATAAAGCTGCAATCACCAAAACAGCTTGGTATTGGTATAGGAACAGGCAATTAGATTAATGGAATAGAACTGAGATTCCAGAAGCAAAACCTCAATTTCTCAATCAACTCATCTTTGACAAAGTCTCCACCACCTACCACTAGGGATAGGAGAACCTATTCAGCAAATGTTGCTGGGAAAACTGGCTGACCACATGCAGAAGATTGAAACATACCCCTATCTATCCCCATACACAAAAATTAATTCCAAATGGATTAGAGACCTAAATGTAAAACCTCAAACCATAAGAACCTTAGAAAACGAAGGACCTAGCCTCATGGAAATTAGAACTGGCATCCAATTCCTGAACAAAACCCGAAACCCACAGGCCATTAGGGATAAGATAGACAAGTGGGACCTCATTAAACTGACAAGTGTCTGCAAAGCCAAAGAAACCATCAAGAGAGCAGGGAGACAGCCTACAGACTGGGAAAAACTATTTGCCAACTTCAGGTCTGACAAAGGCTTAACATCTTGGATCTACAAGGCACTCAAACATGCTGAAAAGAAAAAAACAAAAACAAATACCCCATTATAGAATGGCAAAATATATGAACAGGCACTTCACAAAGGAAGACATCTGAGCAGCCAACGAACACATGAAGAAATGTTCAACTTCACTAATCATCAGGGAGATACAAATCAAAACCACACTGAGATACCACCTAACTCCAGACAGACTGACAATGAGCAATAACTGAAAAAGTAACAGTTGTTGGAGAGGGTGTGGGAAAAAGGGAACACTTCTACACTGTTGGCAGGAATGTAAACTAGTGCAACCTCTGTGGAAAGCAGTGTGGGTATTCCTAAAAGCTCTAAATATTAACTTCCCATATGACCCTACCATTCCCCTACTGGAAATATACCCTGAAGAACTCAAATCACTCTATCAAAAAGATACCTGCACAGGAATGTTTATTGCAGCATTGTTCACAATAGCAAGAACGTGGAAGCAACTATACTGTCCATCAAAAGAGGACTGGATTAAAAAATGTGGTACATATACACGATGGAATACTATGCAGCTGTAAAAAAGAACAGAATCATGCATTTCAAAGTAACCTGGATGGAGCTAGAGTCTATAATACTGAGTGACCTCTCACAGAAACAAATACCTGAGTATCACATGTTCTCAGTCATATGGTGGACCTTGATCATCCAACGTACTACCATAAGAAAATGAATGAGAGTGGTGGGAAACTACACTGGGGGGGAGTGTGATGGGACTACTGGTAGTAAACATCCGTCCTTGTATGGGGAGACACCCCTTTCCACAAGGGGCCCTGAACGAAGCATATTTGTATATCCAAACTTTAACCATACCCCACAATATCATAATAAAAATATTGATTTTAAAAAATAGTAAATGCCATCTACTACACACCCACACATAAAATATTGCTAAATGAATAGAAACTAGGAACATTTCCCTGAAAACTGGAACAAGACAAGACTGCCTCTCTTCTACAATATTGTGTTGGAAGTCCTAGCTTGAGCAATTAGACAAGGACATCAGAGGTATCCAAAAAGGAAAAGAGGAAGTCAAGTTATCACTCTGCTGATGATATGATCCTATACTTTGCAAATCCAAGAGAATCTGTCAAAATCCTGCTTGCACAGATAAAGGACTTTGGCAAATTCTCAGGGTACAAACTAAGTGTGCAAAACACAGTTGAATTTTTATACACCAACAAGAAGCAGGCAGAGACCCAAATAAAAAGCACAATCTCATTCCAAATAGCCATCAAAAAAATGAAATACCTTGGCATCTTCCTAACCAGAGAAGTGAAAAGCCTTTAAAATGAGAATTCCTAAACACTGCTCAGACAAATTCAACAAGACACAAACAAATAGAAAAATACCCCATGCTCATGGCTAGGAAGAGTCAACATTGTTAACATGTCCATCCTACCAAAGGCAATCTACAGATTCAATGCAATATCCATTAAGTTACCAACATCATTCTTCTCAGTCCTGGAAATGACAATACAGAAA
>NW_007261746.1:53428-87346 GCF_000164805.1 Carlito syrichta | reverse complement strand
TCAAAAAAAACCCAAAAAAATTTTTAAAAAAAAAAAAAAAAAAAAAAAAGCAGAAGGTATCACACTCCCAGGATTCAAACTATAGTATAAAGCTACAATAACTAAAACAGGTTGGTATTGGTACATGAACAGGCCTATGGACCAATGGAATACAACTGAGATTCTAAAAGCAAAACCTGAGTTTCTCAGCCAACTCAACTTCGGCAAAGCCTCCAACAACAACCACTGAGGATACGAGAACCTATTCAGTAAATGGTACTGGGAAAACCGTCTGAGCATGTGCAGAAGATTGAAACAGGACCCCCACCTATCACCAAACACAGAAATTGACTGTAAATGGATCAGAGACCTTAACGTAAAACCTTAAATTACAAGATGCTTAGAAAGTGCAGGAGACACCCTTATGGGAAATGGAACTGGGAACAAATTGCTATTCAGAACCATAAAGGCTTAAGAAATCACATAGACAAGTGGTACCTCATCAAATTAACGAGCAAAAGAAACCATTAAGGTAGCAGGGAGACAGCCCACAAAATGCAAAAAATATTTGCCGACTGTACATCTGACAAAGGCCTAAGATCTAGGTTCTACAAGGAACTTGAACGTGTTGAAAGTAAAAAACAACAACAACAACAACAAACAGCCCCTTAAAAAGTGGGCAAAAGACATAAATAGACACTTCTCAAAGGAAGATATACTGACAGCCAATAGACATGATAAAGTGCTCAGCGTCACCCATCATCAGGGAAATGCAAATCAAAACCACAGTGAGATACCACCTAACCCCTATAAGAATGGCTACCATTAATAAAACAAACAACAACAGATGCTGGTGAGAACGTGGAGAAAAAGGAACGCTCCTACACTGCTGGTGGGAATGCAGACTAGTACAACCTCTTTAGAAGACAGTGTGGCGATTTCTGAAAGAACTAGAAATCGACCTTCCACATGACCCAGCAATCACCCTATGGGGAATATACCCGGAGGAACTCAAATTAATCTACAAAAAAGATGCCTGCGCACGTATGTTTCTTGCAGCTCTATTCACAATAGCAACAACATGCAACCAACTGTGTTGCCCATCAAAGTTGGACTAGATTTTTTAAAATGTGGTACATATACAGAATGGAATATTATGCAGCCATAAAAAAGGACAAATTTATGGACATTGCAGCAACTTGGATGAATTTGGAGTCGATCATACTCAGTGATTTATCACAGAAACAAATAACTGTGCTCCATATGTTCTCACTCTTAATATGGCCTTGAACAATTATAATGCTATAAGAAAACGATTGGCAGCAGTGGAAAACTGTCAGGGGAAGGGCAGACGTGACTGGAAGTTAAGAGAAACTGCTAGGGGAGGGAATGGGCTTACCTTATCAACAAAGTTAACTGCATGATCAATGTTCGTATACCTAACCCTGATTTGTATCCCACATCTTTATAATAAATAAATAAATTTGTTAACAGTATTGTTGGATCCCATTTGCTAGAATCTTGTTGAGAGTGTTCGCACCTATGTTCATTAAGGATATTTGCCTGTAGTTCTATCCTTTTGTTGGCTCTTTGAGCGATTTGGGTATCAGTGTGATATTAACTTCATAAAATGCTCTGAGGAGAATTCTGTCGTTTTCAATTGCCTGGAATAGTTTCAATATAATTGGTATCAGCATGACTTTGTACGTTTTGCAGAAATCCACTTGAAAGTAATCTGGTGCACACCTATATATTTTTTTTCTTTTCTTTTTTAGGGGGTTTTCTTACAAAAGAGTCAATTTCCTGGATTGTTATTGGTCCATTTAGTGTCTTCTTGTTTCAACCTTGGGAGGTTGTATGATGTTAGAAAGTTCTCCATTTTATTTAGGTTATCATGTTTGTTTCCATAAAGTGTGCATAGTAAACTCCAATAATCTTTGTATTTCTTCAGGATCAGTTGTGATTTGATCTTTTGCATTCTGACTGCTTTTATTTAGGCTTTTTATCTCTCTTCCTTGGACCATCTGGTTAGGGAGTACATCAATCTTGCTTATTCATTTAAAGAAGCAGGTTTTTTGTTGACTTTTTTTTTTGTATAATATTTTTATCTTCTGTGTCCTGTGTTGGGGCTTTTACTTTGGTGATATGGATTCTGTTAAATTTAAGGTTTTGTTTGTCTTGTTTTTGAAGTTCCCTTAGGTTATTTGTTATGATGTTATCTTGTGAAATTCATATTTTCTTGATGGGTGTTCATAGAGGTATAAATTCCTTCCATAGAATTGCTTTCAAGGCATCCCAAAGTTTTTAGTGAGATGTATCTTCAATTTTAATTTGTAAACAGAAATTTTTTAATATCTATTTTAATTTCTTTATTAACCTAGTGGTTGTTCAGCATCATGCTGTTTATTAACCATGGCTTTGTGTGTTTTGGGGTAATTTTGTTGGTGTTGATATTTATTCTTATTCCACTGTGGTCTGAGAAGGTGCAGACAGTATTTCAATCTTATGAAATTTGTTTGCACTTGATTTATGGCCGAGGATGTGATCAATCATGTAGTACATTCCAAACAGTTAACTATTTTAAATAAGTCATGTCCAAATATTCAAAAATATATGAGGGTTGCTTCCTCGTCACATGTTCCCCAGGTCCTCTTTATGGTCATGAAGCTGGATTTTTTTTTGAAGAAACATTAGAGACAAGCAACTTTCAAAACTTGTTGAAAGAGCTTTATTCTTTAATTTTGAAAACAAATGCAGGACAGCCTCCAGCATGTCAATCCTTATGTGTTTATCTTTATTTACTGTTTATTTATTTTTGAGTTGGAGTCTCACTCTGTCACCCAGATTTGAATGCAGTGGCTGCTCCCGGCCACTGCAGCCTCAACCTGCTGTGGTACAGTGATCGGCCCGCCTCATACTTCCAAGTAGCTGAAACTACAGGCATGCGCAACAATGCTCAGCTAATTTTTGATTTATTGTAGAGATGAAGTCTCCTCAAGTTCACCTGGTGGGTCTAAAACTCGCGGACTCAGGCAATATACTCCCCTCGGCCTCCCAATGGGCTGGGATTACAGGCTGAGACATTGAGCCCAGGCCCTATGTGTTTGAAAACACAATGAGCAGGACTACAAGAGTCTTGTTTTTTAAAGAAAACTATTCTAGATTAGAGAGACTTATAACAAGGGTGTCATCAGTCCTGGTTTGGGCTGGAAGTAGTTAGGGACATGCCCTTGCAGGAGTAATTTGTTGTAAGGTTGTGGTGGCCTTTGTGCAAGATTGTGGTTTTGCACAGTCTTTTGGGATAGTTCTAGTTATATGGGATATGTATTTGGGCTTATACTAATGGCTTTTCCTGTTTTCGTTTGTCAAAATTTTAACACAAGTGATTGCATTTTTATTGACAACATTCACAACGTTTTCCTAAGACTACTGGAGGAAGGGGACTCTGTTACACTTTGCACAGCACAGGATCAATTTAACATCCATATGCTGTTTTGAACAAAGAATCTCTAAAGATTGTCATAATCAATAAAACCTACAGAGTTCCCTGCCCTGAGTTGGTTGGAAGAGACACTTAGGCCCCTCAGGACTTCCTCTGTCCCTGTTGATTGTGGTTGTGTACTTTCCATCTCTCTGTGTGACAATTTGCATTTTGCACCTGTGAGAATATTCACTCATATTACACTGGTTTCTTTTATATTCAGAGATCACTTCAAAAGGCAGTGTGTTCTAAAATTAGAGAAGTTACATGGGAAACTGTCAGAAGGGAAGGAGATCCCAAGTCCTGACAGGAAACCAGCCCTTAACCTCCAATTGCACCTGCTTTTGGGGTTGTCTTTTATCAGTGGTTTCTGCCAGCCCCCTGTAGTTGATGTCAGTCATGTGTCCCTGGAGGGAGGTTTGAGTAAGGGATCGCATTGACATTCCTTCATTGTGTGTCTTGCATAAGAATACATGGCTGCACAGTAATACATGGTGTGTCTTAGACTCTGAAGCTGTTCATTTGCAGATATGGGAGGTTCTCTGGAGAAGGTGAATTGGACCTTCACGGAGTCTGCATAGTCTGGACTGCCCCCATTTCAAATAATATTGTATATATATTCCAGACCTTTTAGAGCTGGCGCCTGGTGAACCCATTCCATGCAGAAGTCACTGAAGAGGATACACAAGAGAGTCTCAGGGACCCCCTAGGAGGGACCAAGCCTACCCCAGTCTCTACCAGCTGCACTTCATACCGGGCACCTGCAGACATAGAGATGTCCTGTTCAAAAACTGACCACTGTTTCTACCACCTACATATACTGACACACTCATTATCTCCAGTTCTCCATGAATCATTTTTTATTTTTCATTTAATTTTTTATCTTTATTTATTTATTTGAGTTGAAGTCTCACTCTGTCACCCAGACTGGAGTGCAGTGGCCACTCTCGGCCACCACAGCCTCAACCTGTTGGGCTCCGGTGATCTTTCCACCTCAGCCTTCCAAGTAGCTGGAATTACAGCTACCACTCCCGGCCGATTTTTTGATTTATTGTAGAGATGAGGTCTTGCTTCCCAGGCAGGTCTCAAACTCGTGGGCTCAGGCAATCCACTCACCTCAGCTTCTCAAAGGCACGGAATTACAGGCTGAATTACCGAGCCCAGCTATGAATAATTTTTTAAATGAGGGACAAGGAAATGTACAATGACCCCATACTCCATGACTGGATGTTTGTGTTCAGTTCTAGACTCCAAATGAGAATACCTGGGAATCCCAGGGCTAGGGCTTCTTTCCCAGTGCTGCAGGATCTGAGATAGGCTGATTTTTCTCAGTAGAAGGAAGGCCTTATTTGCGTGTCTTCTGCTACATAGCACACTCTGGGTTGGGATGCCTAAGAGAAGGATGAGCCCAGATCAGATAGGATGGTGCTTGTGTTATTTGGTGGCAAGAATAGGGTTTGGAAAAAAATGTGCCTTCTTGCTGTGTATTTTCTACATAAAATGATTCATACCCATTATTTTAATTTTATATTTACACACAAGGCATGCCAGGCAATTTTTCCAAGTTACCTACATATTTCAGGTGTAACATTAAAACAGAGCATGGAGGAATTGTGTGATGTGTCCAGGAGCACATTCTGAAAATAGTCCAGACCAAAAATGATTTGTATTCTTTAAGGGTATTGAAAAAATACTTTTATCCAATATACTGAAGTGTTTATATGAAATACGGGTTTCTATATGCAATCCCATGGCAGGGCTTAGATTAATCTTGAGCTTCCAATATCTACACTAGCTTGCATTGACCATAGAATACAGGAAATTAAGAAATATAAATTTGATTGGTAAAGTAGAGTGTCATTGCAGCATGTTTCTTCCTTTGGCAACTCAACAGGTATTATAAGAATTCTAATAAAATCAGCTTCAAAAGTATCATCAAACTAAATATTTATTTATGGAACAATCAGTACATTAAGCCTAGCATCATTTTTAAACAGTGTAATACAAGTTATTTTAAAAAGGAATTATTATACTGACATATAAAAGGGACTAATTTCTGTGTCAACCTGAATATTAGAGACTGAAGAGAAAAAACAAACAGGGATTTATAAAATGTAATTATTTATGTCACAATGATATTTGATACTCTTTTCTGTGAGGTTTCCATACAAGCATTTTTTTGAGATTACCTCTAGGCGTTTTTATCGTTAATAATTATGTATAAGGCATTTCAAATTTAAAAAACATTGACATTGAAAAATAAAATCTTCAAAAATATCATAACTTGCTCATTTTCTTTTATGCAGCAGGGAAACGTTTTAAGTATTTTACATTTTTAAGGCAATTTTTTTGGATTTTTTGTAATAAAGAATACATGCAGTAAATTGAATCTTACTTCATTCTATATTTCATCTCAAATGTATATGATTTTTAACTTAAAATTTGATGTCTTAAATGTATATGAATTTGTTTTATAAATGTTAGATGATTAAATAAATGCTTTCAGATTTAAAAATAAACTATTTTCTATTAATGAGTAACAGAAGTAGCTCCAAATTTGGATATTAAAATTCACAATAAATATTAAAATTTATATGAAACCTAGGTATATAAATATCTTTAACATACATATATCAAAACTGTAATATGTTATACATACCTAGATACACAGCAATTATGTGTCATAGATCATATATTCTTAATGCCTTTAATATGTGTGTGCATGGATTAACATTAGTCATTCTTTCCTGGAACATCTATTTCCTTTATTTAGGTCCTTAGGTTAAAGCAATGATATATTTGAAATTTTAAGCAGGCTCTCCTTCCAAAATATTTACCTATTTAATTTAATTTTACCGAAGTATATGAGAATGCTGTTTTCCTAATTTGCTGGCACTGGTTATTATTTTTAAGTAAAGTGTGGTTATAGTTGAAAAAACCCAGAATCATGCAGAGGAATTTGCAGGTGTCTCTGACATTTCATATGTGTTTATATGTATTTTAACTACCCTTCTCTACCTTCATATGCATTATATTTATTTGTAATAAACTATCTAAGGCATAAATATCATGAAATAACCTTCACATATTTATAATTGACATTTGCTCAATATTCATACATGTGTAGTTCTCTGTAATGGGTACAAACATACAGTTAACAAAAGGAACAAGTTTTAATTTCCTTCTTCTTAATGCACGGTGCGGTGAATATGGTTCACAACAGTAAACTCCTATTTTAAAATGCGAGTAGAGAGTATTTGAAATGTTCTTAGCACAAATAAGTGATAAATGCTTGAGGTGGTAGACATTTTAAGAACCCAGAGTTGATGGTTTCACATTATACATATGTAATTTTCACATATACCCATAAATATGTACAAAGTGTGAGGCAATTGGGACGAGATGATGAACACATTGGTGATCGAGGTTAAGCTGCAGGCCAGAAGGTTTGCAGGAGAACTGAGCAAGGAAAGCCTAGGAGGAGTTCTCCTGGGTTTAAAACAAAAATGAAACCCTGTTTGTTCGAAGGAGCCATGTTTGTTTGGTTTTGTTTGTGGAACAATATAAACCTCAGTGCACTGTTGAAAATATTGGAACGGCATTTGCAAGTAATAGAGCATAACATCTGAGTATAATTAGGAAGAAGACAAAGAGAGCTCAGCCCAAACTATTATCATCCCGGGTGACTGTGTCATACCCATGACTGTATCCCCTTTTGGTCTTGGAGCCTGGCTTCTCTCAGTCATCATCGTGTCGGGGCATTTACCTGTAATGGTGTGCACATCAATAGATTTCCATTCTAATTATTTAACTGTACTCAATTTTCCTAGTTTATGTATCCTTTGAACTTTTTAATGTCTTCGGGGCTGTTTCTAATTTCTAGCATGTATCACATTTCTATAAGTATTTGCAAAGAGGTGTGAATGAATATCATTTGAAGCCTCTGTAGGAAAAGATCAGAAGTATATTTTTTTTTTGAGTTGGAGTCTCACTCTGTTGCCCAGATTGGAGTACAGTGGTCGCTTCTGGCCACTGCAGCCTTGACCTGCTGGGCTACGGCGATCCTTCTACCTCAGCCTTCCAAGTCGCTGGAACTACAGGCATGCACTACCACACCTGGCTATTTTTAAAAATTTATTTATCATAGAGATGAGGTCTCACCAGGTTGCCCAGGTGGGTCTTGAACCCGTGGGCTCAGGCAATACACTCACCTCAGCCTCCCAAGGTGCGGGATTACAGGCTGAGCCACCGAGCCTGGCTCAGAAGTATATTTCTAGGTCTTCTGTAATGTGCATGTTTAACCTCATGAGAATCTATTCATTGTTTTCCAGAGTAGTTGGTTCATTTTGAATTAGAAAAGTTGCAGGCTCTAGGGCATGGCATGCTCACCAACATTGTTATTGTCAATATTTATTTTTTATCTGAGCCATTCTAAAAAAAAGTTTAGTGTTGTTTTTTGTGTCTTGATATAAATTTTTCTAATGATGAATTGATACATTGTGTCAATGTTCTTCTTATAGCACCAGTTCATCATCATTAATGGAATGTCTGTTCAAATTTTTGCCTGTTTTACAAATAGATTATTTCTTCTACTGTTTTCTTTTGAGGATTCTTACATATTTTTTGGTGATAATATGATTTGCAAATATTTGATTAACTCTGAAGCTTGCTATTCATTTTGTGGACAGTCTCTTTAGCAGAAAAACTGTTTTAAAGTGTAATGAAGTTTTGTTCTTAATTTTATTAGAATTTTTTTGGTCATAAATTTCAATTCATGAACAATATAATGTTTCACAATATACATGAAAGCCTTTATTTTTCTGGTGTCCCATAGTACTGACATGCTAACCTCTTCAATCCTGTTGATATAGTGTTGCTTGTTTGTTTATTTTAATATAGCTATACACTGCCATGAGACTGTTTTCCTAAAATTATAGGCAATTCTATTTTCCTTTCCAGCATGAAAGAGATAATTCATAAGAAATATGATGTTGGGCCGAGCTTGGTGGCTCAGCCTATAATCCTGCACCTTGGGAGGCTGAGGTGAGTGAATTGCCTGAGCCCGTGGGTTCGAGACCAGCCTGGGCAACTTGGTGACACCTCATCTCGACAATAAATCAAAAAATTAGCCGGGTGTGGTAGCGCACGCCTGTAGTTCCAGCTACTTGGAAGGCTGAGTCTGAAGGATCACTGGAGCCCAGCTGGTCGAGGCTGCAGTGGCTGGGAGCGTCCACTGCACTCCAGTCTGGGTGACAGAGTGAGACTCCAACTCAAAAAAAAAGGAAAGAAATATGACATTGGATATTTGCATTTTAATTGATTTTGATAATTAACTCATCTACTTATCAGATTTTTTTTCTGATATTAAGCTGAGGCACTTTCCTTTCCAAGTGTGGGCTTTCTACTTACCTTGGACATGTATATCTCCCTGTGTCCCTAGTTATCTGGGATGAAAGTCCATCTGCTACAGCTCCCTTATGAAATCCTTCAGAACTCATTTGCGGACTGCCATTAAGGGATACCCATAATGAGGACCCATTCAGTCTGTTTTATCATTTCATAAAGATATTTTATTAATGCGCCTTTCAATTATATTACTTCTTCTTCATTACAACAATGCTTAGTGTGTATTTGTGTAGTTCTTCATTTTTCCATATCCCAGGATGATTCTGTAAGATTAGTTTCAAGTAATAAAGGCATCCATTTTACTTATTTCCATTCTTATTCTTTGGTGGATTCAGCCCATCCAGTGGCAATATATCAGGTATGCATCTGACCTATGTAACAAGAACCTTTTATCTCGATCATTTATTAAACACGATACAGTATAAACTTGCATGGACCACTCACCTGAATTTTACCATTTATTCCTTGAGGAATAAAAAATAAGGCATGAATCTGATTCAGTTGGGTGGAAAGGGTAACCACAGCGTTCGACAGTTAAAGTTTTCTGTTCTACAGAGCTAGGGGAGGATCAAACTGAGAGACAGCCTAGGTTCTTGTGCAGGAGTCAGCTTGGGCTGTATCTCTGTATTCTATGCACATAATATGTGGCTGTGTCTACAGGTCCCATATTATTCATGATTAGGAACAGCTGGTTGTTGGAGTTATACTTGGATACGGGGAACCTGTTCTTCAGAGATAAACTGTAATACATAGCATTATTCCACCAGATGGTCACAAGTTACTCTAGTGCCTTCCATGGAGGCTGATATATCCAGCCCACACCAATTCCAGACAACCGAAGTTAGCATCCAGTTAGGATGCAGAGAAACCTAGGACATCTCCACCCTTTCTCCTCTTCCTGTCTTTTTCACTGAGGGATAAATTTCCACTAAGTATGAATATCTTCCTCATCCTATTTTCTGTCTTCATGCATTTCCTCTCAAAAGGATGGATGTATTCCTTAAAAAATACCCACAAACTTAGGACAGTCATGAAGGTGGCCTTTCGGAAGGGCAATAGTATCAACTATTTTAGCAAAATTACACATGAACCTGGTTCTAGTGTAGAATATAGAATATAAAATAACCATGGCTGTAATCAGTTGCATGTGTCAACTTGGCAAGGCTATATATCAATTATTCAAATAAAACTAACCTATGTGCTGCTGTGAAGGTGCTTATTTGATGTTACTAAAGCTGACTATAAACTTTCTTTCAATTAGGAGGATTGTCCTAGATAATCTGGATGAGTCTTATTCTATACCTGAAAGACATAAAATAATCAAATTCTATGATTGGCAGCAGTCTCAGATTCTCCCAGGACGTCCAGTCTGTCCTTCCTTATGACCAACATTATTGGCCTGACGTGCTGAGTCAGATCCCACACCCCTGGCAAAAAGAAAGCCCATGGCACGAAGGAGGATCCATCCTCACCCCTCCTAAAGTCAAGTGTGAAGGAGGTCAAGCTGCGACAGTGTGAGAAGCAGAAGATTAGTTCTACTTCAATATCCCACATTGAGGAAAATACTGTTATCCTCTTGGTGATAAATGTTGACTTGCATTTCACAAAGAAATGTATGGATGAAGGTCATCAGGAAGAACCTCGTAACAGTGAATAAGAAAGTCCTACTATCTTTCCAAGGCAATGGAGGGGCCACAGCCTGAGCTAAACCTGAGTCGCAGACAAAGGACCTCAGCACTGGGATTTAGACAGTAGAAACACATCCTCTATATTCAGAGTAAAAAGTGAGAAAAGGGAGTTGTGAGAATAAGGCCTAGAAATAAGTAAATAAAATGGATTAGCAGGAAAGTGGGAAACTGAATCTGTCCTGAGTCATGTGCACAGTTTTATAAGGGAGGATGATAAATGAGACATTTACTTTGTTGTCAAGGACACTGGCTCTGGTCCAGCCTCTCTATGAGCTTTAATCTGACTCCAAAAGTCTATTCTATTCAGCAAATCTCACTTATCCCTGCATTGAATATCTTAGAATACTCTCCCCAGATCACCGGGACTTCCTCAGGATTCTGATCCTTATGACTACAGAAGGGTGTTTTCAGGGCTAAAGCCATACTCTGAAGTTGTGCAGATAAGAATGAGTCCTGCAATTGCAAATAAAAAATCTGACAAGAACACTGTGTATCTTGAGATGTCAAATGTTACTACAGATGTCACATCCAATATGCATTATATTTCACTTTCTGTTTCTTTACAAATAATAAATAGAAAGAGTTCATTTATATGGAAGGTGGGATTAGTACTTTTCGAGACAGTTACTTGAGGATTGGCTACTAATAAAATCACTCAGGAGATGCCCTGGGATATCACTGAGGAGGTGATGTTGACTCTTTTGGTGGAAATGGTCTGCATTAGCTGCTAAAGTATGTGACTTTCCGCTGCTACTTTTTGTCCACTGAAGATTTTGGTCTGTGAAGAGCTGACATCTTACTCTTTGAGATGCAGAGAAACGCCAGAAAACATATGATCAATAACTTGATCTTGTCTCATCTTATTCTACTGGTGACAATTTATCACTCAGAGACACAGAAATGTGCAGGGAAGAGGGAAGGGCACAGGAATGTCACCCATAGAAAGATGTTCAACTTAAGGGACATACCATGAAAGAAGGAATTCAAGCCGGGCTCAGTGGCTCAGTCTGTAATCCCCTACCTTTGGGAGGCTGAGGTGAGTGTATTGCCTAAGCCCTCGGGTTCGAGACCCGCCTGGGCAGCGAGACCTCATCTCTACAATAAATCAAAGAATCAGCCGGGAGTGATAGCGCATGCTGGTAATTACGGCTACTCGGAAGGCTGAGGCGAAAGTATCGCCGGACCTCAGCAGGCGAGTTTGAGGTGGCCGGTAGCGGCCACTGCACTCCAGTCTGAACGACCGAGTGAGACTCCAACTGAAAAAAATAAAAACTAAAAAAGAAAGATGGAATTCAGGTGCTTTTCCCCCAAAATTAAAGGCAGACATAAGGAAAATCTCCATCATATTGCATGTTTATTCATGAAACAGTACTCATAAATGAATTTTAACTGAACTGATAATATATAAAGCTCTTATTTTTTAAAAAAAATTATTTATTTATTTTTTATTATGTAGTTGTGGGGTACAGTTAAGTGTTAGGTATACAATTGTGTTTCATTCAGGCACCCTGTTGATATGGGGTGTTTCCCCATTCCCAGACAGATATTTGCTACTGTTAATACCACCTCCACCCCGCCCTAGTTTCCCAGTACTGTCAGTCATTTTCTTATACTATTGCATTGGATGCTTAAGGTCCATTATATGAGTGAGAATATGTGATACTCGGATCTTTGTTTCTGTGAGAGGTCACTCAGTATTATAGACTCTAGTTCCATCCAGGTTGCTGCGAAATTCATGATTTTGTTCTTTTTTTTATGGCTGCGTAGTATTCCATCATGTATATGTACCATATTTTTTTAATTTTGAAATTTACCAATATTTCTGCTCAGCTTTCTCTGCAAAGGGTAGTCTCAGAGTTCTCTCTGATCCTTTCTGAGGTCCTGGACAAATCCTGGGAAAAATGCCTACATGAAGACGTGAGCTCTTCCCATAGCAGTCCTTTGAGGATGACCCCATTATCTTGTTAACTCTCAAACTTCAGTTATTCGTTAATCATTTCAAATTTAATGTTCTTATCACCACACACAGCATTTGTTGCATCTGCACAAGATGAGAATATATATACGTTCTGTTTATCTCTGCAGGCACCTGTCTTGCTCTGAAATCTGAGCAATTTGTTCATGTGTCCTAATGGAGAATCACTGGATGTATGTTTGCACACATCTTGTCATCTTCCAGAATACACCCACCAAGGGGCTGGCAGCAATAATCAAGGAGAAGGAGTTGCTCAGATGGTGGATGACAGGCCCCCCATAGCCATGACTCCAGTGGGGTTCTCCTTCTCCAAGACATTTCAGACTCATGTTTCTTGGGATTATGTGCAGTGAGCAGAAAAGACCAATATAGACTCCTGAGAGGGAGATCTTAAGGTGCCAACCCACTTGTTTAGAGGAATCTAGCATTCCTGACCAGGTCCAATACATGTGCTGTCTTTCTCCCCAAAGAGCCTCATCCAGAACAACGTCCCAATTGCTTACAATGCATCTGATCTAAATACAGCGTGCCATGCATGACATCACTCATGGTCATGGTCCCATTCCCCTTTTCCCTTGTATTCCTTGTTTTATTATACATTATGTTGGGTAAAAGTCAGGATTAGGTACATAAGTAAGCTAGGATGAGGTGACATTTGGGCCTAAAACTGGTATTCAGTTTCCCTGGTTTAGGATCAGGTACCATTTATTTTTAAGTTCTTCCTCTACCCTGCTCCCTGGCAGTGTCGCACAACTGCAACTCCCTTCTTTGTATTGTGATTAATCTTCAGGTCTCACTTATGAGTGAGAATATGTGGTATACTGGTCATGGTTTCTGTGATTGATCTCTAAGAATGATTGTCTCTAATTCCATCCAATTTGCTGTGAAGTCCATGATTTTGTCCTTCTACAGTTTCATAGTATTCCACCCTGTGTATGTTCTACATTTTCTCTGTCTTTTCTACTTTTGATGGGAAGTAAGTTTGGTTCCCTGTTTTTGCTTTTGTGAATAGTGTTCAATGAAAACGTTTGTGCAAGTATCTTTTTTGGTAGAATTCTTTGTGCTCCTTCAGGTGTATTTGCAGGAAGAGTAATGCTGAATCATATGGGAGGTCAATTTCTAGTTCTCTTAGTACTACCACACTATTTTACACAGAGGTTGGTCTAGGTTGGACTCTCAACAAGAGTGTAGAAGCGGCCCCTATACTCCAAACCCACATCAGCATCTATTGCTTATTTACTTATTTGGTTTTAATTTTTTATTTATTAATGATGTCCATCATAACTGGAGTAAGTGGTATCTCAGCGTGTTTTTGAGTTCTATTTATCTGATGACTAGTTAAGCTAAGCATTTTTGCTTTTATGTGTTGACTGCTCATATGTTTTTAATTGAGAAGTGTCTGATGAAGTCCCGTGTCTATTTTTTTGTTAGGAAAATTTTTTTTCTCTGTCAGCTCATTTGATTTCCTTGTAAATCTTGTATGTTCAGCTTTGGTCAGATATACATTTAACAAATATATATTTTTTTCCCATTCTGTTTCCCCCTGCTCTCTTGATGCTTTCTTTTGCTATGCAAAAGATCCACTTCTCTTAAGGATATTCATCAAATTTACCAGAAGCTTCTCGTCTTCTAGATATCTTGACTCACCTCAAAAAGATTGGGGATGATACACTCTCTGAAGGATAATAGGATTCAGATGGAATATATGAGTCCTGGAAGAAAAGTGCAGGAAAAAATAGTCTCACTCAGTTTCTCTCCTATTGGCAAATCTCTCTGTAACACGTTTGAAAAACCTGTGGTGTTTTCAAATAATTTAGTACTGTTATGTCAAAGAAACACCAGGAAATAAATTTGATGATAAGTTGATAAAGATCCACCCACTGTAACATATATAGGATGCAGGTGCATAATGCTGATAATGGGGAAGACTGTGCATGTGGGCAAAGGGAGTGTGGGAAATGCGCTATGCCTTCTTCTCAATTCTACTGTGACCCTAAATCTACTCTAACAGTGTGTGTTGAAGTAAGGTTTGAGTTTTGCGGAAGATATTTCGGCTAATTCTTAAGAATTATAATTTGAGCTGGGTTCAGTGGCTCAGCCTGTAATCCTGCGCCTTTGGGAGGTTGAGGTGAGTGGATTGCCTGAGCCCGCGGGTTCGAGACCCACCTGGGCAACATGGTGAGACCTCATCGCTACAATAAATAAAAAAATCAGACGGGCATGGTAGCGCATGCATGTAATTCCAGCTACTCGGAAGGCTGAGGCGGAAGGATTGCCAGAGGCCAGCAGGTCGAGGCTGCGGTGGCCGGGAGCTGCCACTGCATCTCCAGTCTGGGCGATAGAGTGAGACTCCAACTTAAAAAAAAAAAAAAAGAGTTATAGTTTGACATACCGTGTGAACAAGCAATCTTGAAATCTTATTTATCAATCAGATTTAAAACCTCATGTCTCCTCAGATATGTACACAGGAATGATTACTCCAGTCTGTGTATTTTGCATAAAATGTGATTGTTTAATGGAATATTTCTTATATAATTAGAGTTGATATATGTTTCCATTGTTTCTTCTCCACAGTTGCCTAACAACATTTTCCAAGAAAAATTCAACTTTATGAGTCTCATTATCTTCCTCAGTCCAGCACAGCTGCCTTCCATCTCAGGGTTTTTGACACTCTCAGGATGTGGGTTTTTTCACTGTGTCTCTAGCACAATAATACGTGGCCGAGTCCCCAGGTCTCAAACTGCTCAGCTCCATGTAAGCTGTGTTTGTTGATGTGTCACTGGTCATGGTGACTCTGCCCTGGAACTTCTGGGCATAGCTTGTTCCACCATTACCAGGGTAGATATATCCGATCCACTCAAGCCCTTCTCCATTGGACTGTCGCACCCAGTGCATAGTATAACTTGTGAATATGTATCCAGAAGCCTTGCAGGAGATCTTCACTGAGGTCCCAGGCTTCTTCACCTCAGCCCCAGACTGTACCAGCTGTACCTGGGATTGGACACCTGTGGACAGGCGACAGGGGTAGTTGAAATCTCCCTGAACTGGCCATTGTCCTTTCCTCATCCCTGGGATGGGGAAACCCCTTACCTGTAGCTGCTGCCATCAAGAAGAGGATTCTCCAGCTCCAATCCATGATGAGGAGTTGTGCTCTCAGGGCTTCTATATGGAAGGGAATTGGTTGGTAAATGCTGCTCTCAGGGTACAGATATATCTGTATTTACCTTGACAATAGTCAGATTATTTGCATATTCATGAGACAGGGCAATTTATAGCTCAAAAATGATCCAGCATGAGATAGAAAAGATAGATAACACATGGAACTTGGTGCTGAAGCCCAAGTCTAATTCTTGTTTAATAATGCTTGTCCACTCTTATACCCAGAAGTTCTTGAACCCAGAATTTATTAGAAAATGCCCACAGGAAAATTGCTGTGAGCCACCCCACGTTCCAGTGTCACACAGGTACACAAGCCTTTCTGGATTTTTTCTCTGCAAATATACCTCTTGGGAAAATGTTACTCATAATATTTGCAGACCTTCAATTAAATAAACCATGCATGTTCACATTCTAACTATTAATATATTTGAAAGCACTAGAAATTTATTTCTTTGCATGTGTTTCTCGTTGTCTTGTTTGGTTTAATTTGTGCTCCAAGTAGAGTATGAAGCTTGAAATCACATCACCGGTTTTACTAAATTCCTATTGCACCTTTTTCCGATTTTTTGTTTTGAAACCAAAAGACCCATGCTGAGAAACCTTTCCCCTCTTATCCTCGTGTGCAACCTGCTTCAATGCCAGAAACTGTTTGGTGTGTCCTGAACACCCCCTGTTGCCCAGCTCCTGCTCTTCAGAGAAATTTCTGTCTGGCCTCACAGAGAATCTTCCCCTCTGTATCCTAGAAAGAAAAGCTGTTCATGTGTTCAAAATGCTGCTTCTGTGACACCCTATACTTTTTGTTTAGTTTAGTTTTTATTCAATTAGTATATTTATTTGCATTTTAAATATGTGGGGTACGATTCAGGTTTAGCTATACAAATGTTCACTAAGCAGGTATTCTGTTGTGGAAGTGTGCCCCCCCAACTCTTGTCAGTCTTGCTCAGCTGCCAATCACAACTCTCTTCCCTGCCATTTACCCACTACTGCCAATCACTTTCTAATAGTATTATGATAGTTGATCAAGGTCCGTGTATGAGTGAGAACATATGGTAAACTGTTATTTTATTCTGTGATAGATCACAGAGTATAATAGACTCTAAATTCTTCCAAGTTGCTGTTAAGTCCATATGCTTGTCTTTCTTTATGGCTTTATAATATTCCCTTGATATGTATATATACCACGTTTTTTAATCCAGTCTTGCTTCAATTGCTCAGCGTGGCTGATTCCATGTTTTTGCCATTGTGAGTAGAACTGCAGCAAACATGCATGCACAGTAGCTTTTTGATGGAATGACTTGAGTTCCTATGGGTATATTCCTATTAGGGGATTGATGGGTCATATGGAAGTCAAATTCTAAGGCTTCCAGAAATCATCACACTGTCTTTCAAAGAGACTTCACAAGTGTGCATTCCCACCAGCAATATAGAAGCGTTCCTTTCTCTCCACATTCTCGCTAGCAACTGCTGTTGTTTGTTTTATTAATGATGGCCATTATAACTGACACCTATGTTTTTAAAAACATCTCTTAAAATTGTGCATTCCCCTTACTAAAAACAGTTAATTCTCTAAAGTGTGGCCCCAAGTAAGATATTTTTTGAAACCCATCAGGAGACCCTACTCAAATATTGCTGAGTCTAGAACTACTAGGAAAATTTGAGGGGATATCCTTATCTTGTTTAGAGTCATATGATGAGAGTTCATTTCATGCAGTACCTTCAATACAGACCCCAATGGCTACAAACCCTCATACAAACTGATGTAATTACCTACCCACCACATACTGAAACAGGCAAATAGCTCAATCACTCTGAATAATTTTTAAAGTAATAGAGTCCTAATTTTCTTTCTTCATAGTCTCTAGAACATTGGACGTGCCCACTCCACTAGACCTGGGTATGTGACTTACTTCTAAAAATGGGCCAAAAGAAAGCAGGATACAAGAGGAGTCTTCGGAAGGGCATGCATGTTGGGATTACCTGTTCTCACCTGGGAGCCCAGCAGGTGCCTCCTGAAAAATTAATCAGCATCCAAGGAGGAAGTGATCTCCCTGTTCTAGGTCTGGAAGCTGTTGGGGTTAGAGTCTTCAAAGGACTCTACTGTCCTGGTTTCTTTTCTGTTGTTTTTGGACTTCCCTAAGTTCTTCTCCTCAGCCAATGTCTATGCATTGCCTTTGTTAATCTTTAATCAAGATGAATCGTGTTGATGAGAAGGTAAGGAGTGAGGCAGAGGATCATGATGTGTAGTTATAATTTAAATTCAGTGATGTTTTGACCTTCTTCCTCTGTTCTGTGACCTCTACAAAGGGTTTCCAGATGTACAAATAATTTTCACTCTTTTTTTTACTGTCTCCCTTAGGTGCAGTATCCCAAAACAATTTTCTTAAATCTTACCTTCAATGCCTAGACTTATTTATTTGCAGGATAAATGGAGGATGGGAATGAAGTCTGCAGTGTGGAATAATTCTTTCCCCCCATAGGTAAATATTATGCAAATATTCTTTCATTGGATCCTGCATCTGAAGGAGCTTTGCGTGTATGTCAGTAATTAGCCCTGAACATTTCAGAGCCCAAGTCATATCTATTTGCACTGTCATTATGAGAATGTGTAGGTCCTCGAGGGAAAGTGGAGTGCAAGGTGTGGGGACTCCAGAAGTTCTTCCCCTCAGACTAGTTTTTACTTGCCACCAGACATTCATGGTAATTGCCTTGCAAGTGTCACTGTTTGAGACTCCATAAATTTCTGATCCAGATAAAATGATCTCCCCTGTGATTCTGTGTAATCCTATTTCTAGATTTTAGAGGTGGTGGTTTTTCCTGTAATAATACTTATTTGATGATTTTTGAAGAGATTGTTTTTTTGATAGTCAGAAATTAACATAAATTTGGTGTGATGCCTTTGAAGATTAAGGGATTAAAGCACGAAAGAACCCTGAAGTCATCATTGTCCTATTACTGCAAGCAGGTATTTTATCTCACTATGTATAAGTGATGCTGGAGAAAGTCCTGTCTTCCTTTCTGGCTATTCTGGGGACTCAGAATGAGTAGCACTTGTGCTCCTGACAAAGGTCTTCAGTCCTGAGATTGAGACAACAGAAACACATCCTCTATTATCAGAATAAAAATAGAAAAGTGGGAGGTATGAGAATAAGGCCTAGAAATACATAAAATGGATTATTAGGAAGGACAATTGGATAAGTTCTTAGTCGTGTACATTTCTACAAGAGGAGGATAGATGTGACACTGACTATGTTTTTATGGACACTGGCTCTGGTCCAGCAACCCTATGGCCCTTAATCTTACTCTTAATGTCTATTAAAGTCAGGGAACATTCCCAATCCCTGCCTAAATCTCTTAGAATACTCTTCTCAGAACACTAGGGCTTCCTCAGGATTCTGTTCCTCATGAACACAAGAGGGTGTTTTCAGGACTAAAGCCACACACTGGCTTCGGCACAAGTGAGAATGTGTCCTGCAATTAAAAATCAAGAATCTGACAAGAACACCGTGTATCTTGAAATGTTAAATATTACTACAGAATTTCACATCTAGGCAGATTCCCAAAGAAATCTGTGGAGAGGCAGTTGTAGGCATGGCAGAAACAAGTCCTCAGCAACCATCTGCACCTTTTCCTGAGAAGGACTGAGTGCCTGGTGACCCTGAGCCCTCTGGTGGTTGTATTGCCCCTATGGTACCTCTGTTTCTAGGCTCAAACTGAGGTCCCTCACTGTGTTCCCCTACAGCAATATACAGTTGTGTCCTTGGCTCTCAGACTGTTCATATGCAGACACAGCGTGTTTTGAGAACCATCCCTTGAGAGGCTGAATCTGACTTTCACAAAAATAGCATACACTGTTGTGTAACTATAAGCTTTGTCTGTAACAAGACCAACCAACTCCAGTCTTGTTTTCCAGAGTCTTGCACACTAATTGCATATAGTAGTCACCGAATGTGAATCCAGAGGTTGTACAGGAGTGTCACACAGAACCTCCAATCTGCTTTAAACCTACCCAAACTCCACCAGCTCCACCTCACACAGGACTTCTGCAGACACAGATACATTCTGGTCAGAAACTGCCACAAATATCCACTCTTTCTCTCACTCACATTCTCTCACTCTCTGAATATCTCTAGTCTCTTTGAATTGCCATTGAAAACAGCTGCACAGAAGAGTCACCTGAGTCCAAACTCCATATTGCTTTATCTGTTTTCAGTTCTGCTCCCTGAATGGGAACATGTGAGAATCATAGGACTGAGACTACTCTCCCAGAGCTGCAGGATTAGGACTGGGCTGGTTTTCATCAGCAAAAGGAGGGTCCTGTTTGCATGTTTCCAACTGTATGGCAAGCTTTGGGGTGGAATTCCTCAAAGAAGGGAGGGTCCAGAGCAGATGGCAGTGTCGTGAGGGAGTTTGGTGAAAAGAATGGCATTTGGAAAAGGTAGACTCTCATTATTTTATCGTGAATTCGTAAATATGAAGCACTTAATTTTTGATTTTTAATTTCAGAGATGTCTTATGTTGTAAGTTCTCCATCAGTTATTTCAATGTAAATTATTTATTTGTTTATATTCAATAGCTTTAATAAGGCATTTTTAACACATAATAAACATCCCATAATTATTTAAGTGCATAGTTTGATACATACCAGCGCCGGTGCTCACATGGTAATCAATCATACAAATAAGTGTAATGAACAGATAATCAATCTTAAAGTTGTCTCTTGTTTTTTTGTAATTTTTCCCTCCCAGTCATGCCCTACTCCCACCATACCTGAGTCAGTCACTGATCTTTTTTACTTTAATTTAGTTTTAGCTTGTTTATAATTTTTTCTTTTTTTTTTGAGTTGGAGTCTCACTCTGTCACCCAGACTGGAGTGCAGTGGCCGCTCCTGGGCACCGCAACCTCAACCTGCTGGGCTCCGGCAATCCTTCCGCCTCAGCCTTCCAAGTAGCTGGAATTACAGGCCTGTGCTACCACACCCAGTTGATTTTTTGATTTATTGTAGAGATGAGGTCTCGCTGCCCAGGCAGGTCTTGAACCCGTGGGCTCAGGCAATCCACTCACCTCAGCCTCCCAAAGGTGCGGGATTACAGGCTGAGCCACCGAGACCAGCTGTTTATAGTATTTAAACAATGAGATATCTAGTACGTGCTTTATTTGTGTGTATTCTCACACTATATCATTGTGAGAGAAAGGTGTTACATATCAATAGTCTATTAACACAATGCATAGCATTAAAATCAATGACTCTTTCACTCTGTTTAATAAAAACTACACAATATTTGTAATATTTTTAGTTTCTGAGTTCTACAAATAAATCCCCTGCTATGCTTGGAGATGTAGACATACAAAAACATTTTGTTAGTTTTTTTTTTTTCAAAACATCTACCTTGAAGAAAATAAAAATTATCAATTTTCTTGATTACATCAGATAATTGCTGTTATAGGACAAACAAAATTGTAAAATCTGGAGAGAGGCAAAGACCTGGAAGAGAAACAAGAGCAGTTTATTACTATAACTGGGACAGAGACTGACACATCTCAAGTGAGCTAGTAAGTGATTAAATCAGACACACTCACACATTTCTGAAAATGGAATTTGTTATGGAGTTAGAGTTGAAATTCTCAGATGACTTGTAGATGGGGTGTTTCTATTGCCATTGAAGTCTTTTCCCCCAAGACTGAGGACACATTGCAAAAGCTCCACTATTTACTTCTTGACATGTTTCTTTCTGAGAAAAAGGAACAGCAACTATTCCTTAAAAAATCCAAGTCCTCCACCTTTGGCATCACTAATACACCATGGATTTACTCTGCAGGGGTAAAACTACCAAGGCCACTGTGTTACAGGCATGAAAGGGATACAAGACACTTGAAGGGAAGGAAGGAAGTCACTAGTGCTGTGTCCAGACCCACCTTCTCTCTCTTCCTTGTGGAGTTTTGGTTGACCAAAATAAATACAGTATGTTCTACTCTTTGTTTCTTTACAAAATTGTATGGCAGGTGGGATTAGTACTTTTCAAGTCAGTTTCTTGAGGGTGGCTTCCTAAAAAAAAATCACTCTTGAGATGCCCAGTGACATCACTAAGGGGGATGGTGACTGTTTTGTTAGTGTTGGGATGCATTACCTGCAAACCTGTTGCCTTCCATTGCTACTTTTTGTCCATTGAAGGCTTTAGTGTGTGAAGAACTTATATTTATTCTTTGAGATGAACAGAAGCACCAGAACACACATGACTGATAGCTTCATCTTGTATCTTATTGCACTGGTGAAAACTTACCCCACAGAGACACAGGGATACACAAGGAAAAGTAAAGGACTGGGAATGTCACCCACAAAAAAGATGTTTAACTTAAGGGGCTTCCCGTGCAAGATGGAACTCTGGTGTTTTCTTCAGAAATAACAGTCTTTATAAGAAAAGTGTCTGGCATATTGTGTGTTCATACATAGTACAGTATTCATAAATTCATCTGAACTCACTGATAATGTATAAAACTCTTAGAGTTTTATTTTTGTAATTTAATGATATTTCCCCTCAATGTCAGGGAAATTATCAGGGTTCTCTGTGATACTTTGCAAGTTCCTGCCACAGTACCTGGAGAAAAAGGATCCATGAGTAGTGACAACTGTGCAGGTGCAGTCCTTTGAGGGTAACAGATTTTCTTGATCACTGTCATCTTCAGTTATTTGTTGATCATTTCTAATTTAATGTTCATACTGCCACACATATGATTTGTCAGGGGCTGCACAAGATATGAATATATGTAAGTACTGTTTATTACTGCACACACCTGTCTTGTTCTGGTAACGGCGTTGTTTGTTCATATGTCACAAGGAACAATCACTGGAAGGATGTTTCCACACATCTTGTCATCTTCCAGAGTGCACCCACCAAGGGGCTGGCAACGATAATCAAGCAGATGGAATTACTCAGACGGTGAAATGACAAGCACCCGCATAACCAGCACTCCGGGGGGGGGGCTCTCCCCTTCCCAGATCACTCAGGCTCATGTCTCTCTGGATAATGTGCAGTGAGCATAAAAGGCCAGGGTAGGCCACTCAGAGGGAGATCTTAATGTGCAAACCCACTTGATTAGGGGTTGTTTTTATTCCTGACTAGATCTAATGTGTGTGCTGTCTTTTCTGCCCAAAGAACCTCATCATGGACACTTTTCCAATTGCTTACAGCACATCTGATCCAACTACAGTGTGTCATACATGACGTACATGACATCATGGCCTAGGTCCTGTTCCTCTTCTTTTTGTGCTTCATTTTATTATAATGATGTGGGGTAAAAGTCGGGATTAGGTACTTTAGTGAGCTATGAGCAGGTGACATTTGGGCCTACAACCAGTCCACACTTTCCCTGTTTTAGGATCAGGTACACTTTATATAGGTGCCTCCCATTCTCCTCTCCTCTAGCAGTGTCCCACACCTGCCAATCCCTTCCTTTGTGCTGCTGTTAGTAATGTACAGATCCCGCTCATGTGTGAAAACGTGGTGTTCTTTGCTTCTGTGATAGATCGCTAAGAATGATTGATGATTGTCTCTAATTCCACCCAGTTTGCTGTGGTGTCTGTCAGGTTTGTCCTTCTCTAGCTACATAGCATTCCATCCTGTATATGTACTACATTTTCTTTGTCTAGTCTATTTTTTGATAGGTAGTGGCTTTGGTTCCGTGTTTTTGCTTTTGTGAATAGTTTAGAATTAACATGCATGTGCAAGTATCTTTTTTGAAGAACGATTTGTGGTCATCCAGGTATATTTCTTGGAAGTATAATGCTGAGTCGTTTGGAAGGAAAATTTCTAGCTGTCTGAATATTTCCACATCATTTTCCATAGAGATTGGGCTAGCTTTCCCTCTCACCTAGTGTGTAGAAGAGTTTCCTTTTCTCTGCACTGGTGCCAGCACCTATTAATTTTGATTTATTAATGATGTCCATCATAAATGAGGTCAGGTGGTTCCTCAGTGTGATTTTGATTTGCACTTATCTGATGATTACTGTGGCTGAGCATTTTTGATTTTATATGTTGATTGCTCTTATGTGTTTTCTTGAGATGGGTCTATTCATGTCCTCCGTCTTTTTCTTCATTAGGTTTTTTTTGCTTTTGCTTTTTGTTTTCCTTTCTGCTCATTTGATTACCTTGTAAATCCTTTATGTTTAGTCTTTGTTAGATATACATTTAGCATTTTTTCCCACTCTGAGGGTTGTTTCCCTACTCTCTTGATGTTTTGTTTTGTTTTTGTTTTTTTTTCAAAAGATCCACTTACCTGAAGAGTATTTATCATGGGATTCACCAGAAGCTGTTGGTCTTTTAGAGACCTGATCCTGCCTCAAAATGTTGAGAATTTTACCCCCTCTTAAGGAGCACAGGACACCAGGGTTCATATGAATTCTAAATAAATATGCTTGTATGGATCCTGAAAGTATAGTGGAAGAAAAAATAGTTCACTCACTTTATCTCTAACTAGCATAATTCCCTAGAGCACACTTCAAAAACTCGTGGTAATTCCAGACAATACAGAACTGTTATGACAAGGAAGCAACAGGAAAACAATTTAATGGCATGTCGATGTATGTCTCCCTGCTGTAGAATATCTAGGCTGCAGATGCGCAATGTTGATCATGAAGAATGCTATGTATTTGGGGTAGACGAGTGCAGGAATGCTCTATACCTTCTTCTAGATTCTACTGTGACCCAAAATCTACTCTAAGCTGGGCTCAGTGTCTCAGCCTGTAATCCTGCGCTTTGGAGGTGGAGGTGAGTGGATTGCCTGAGCCTGTGGGTTCAAGACCTGCCTGGGAAACTTGATGAGACTTCATCCCTACAATAAATCAAAAAATTAGCCAGATGTGGTAGCACACGTCTGTAGTTCTAGCTACTGGAAGGCTGAGGCAGAAGGATCGCCAAAGCCCAGCATGTTGAGGCTGTAGTGGCCGGGAGTGGCCACTGAACTTCAGTCTGGGAGACAGAGTGAGACTACAACTCAAAAAAAAAAAAAAACTACTCTAATATTATATGTTGAATAAGGGTTGAGATTTATGGGAGATATTTGTGATAATTCTTAACAATTATAGTTTGACATACTATGTGAACAGTCTTGAAAACTTATTTACTAGTTAGATTTGAAAACTAATTTCCCTTCAGTTACTTACATGGTAATGTTTGTATACATGTTATTGCATTTCCCCAGTCTGTGTATTTTGCTTATTAGATTATTATTTAATGAGCTAGTTCTTATATAATTCAAATTTGCATATATGTTTCCATTGTTTCTTTCCAACAGTTACATAACTTCATATTCATAAAAGTATTCAACCTCATAATTCCATCATCTACCTCAGCCCAGCACAATTTCCTTCCTTTTTTAGGATTTCTGACACTCTCAGGATATGGGTTTTCACACTGCATATCTCACACAATAATGCATGGCCACGTCTTCAGGGCTGAGACTGCTCAGCTCGATGTAGGCTGTGTTTGTTGATGTGTCCCTGGTCATGGTGAATCTGGCCTGGAACTTCTTGGTATAGCTTTTTTCACCACTACTAGGGTTGATTTTTCCCGTCCACTAAAGCCCTTGTCCAGTGAACTGTCTCACCCAGTCCATATTGTAGCTGGTGAAGGTCTATCTAAAATCCTTGCAGGAGATGTTCACTGAGGTCCCAGGATTCTTCACCTCAGTCCCTGAATGCACCAACTGCACCTGGAAGTATACACCTGTGGACAGTAGACAGGGATACTTGAAATCTCCCTGAACTGGCATTCATTCCTTACTCAGACCTGAGATGTGGAATGAACTTACTTGTAGCTGCTACCACCAAGAAGAAGATTCTCCAACTCCAGCTGATGGTAAGGAGTTCCGCTCTCAGGGATTTCTCTAGGGGAGATATTTGATTGATGGATGCTGCTCTCAAGGGACAAACATATCTGTATTTACCTTGATGGAACTCAGATTCTTTGCATATTTATTAGACAGGACAATATATAGCTCAAACATGACCCAGCATGAGATAGAGAAGATAGATGACACATTGACCATGTCCTTGTGGCGATGAAGCCCAAGTCCTAATTCTTGTTTAATAATTTGTGTCCAAATGTTCTGCCAAGAAGCTCTTGAATCCAGAACTTATCTACTAATAAGCAAATGTTCACAGGAAAACTGCTGAGAGCAACCCCATATTCCAGCAGCACTACAGACACACACGTTTTCTGGGCTTTTTTTCCTCTGCAAATCTACCTCCTGGGAAAATGTCTCTTCTGATTCTTGCACACATTTAATCAATTAAACCATTCATGTTCTCACTCTAACCATTAATATATTAGAAAGCATTCAAAACTTATCTCTTTAAATATGTTTAGCTTTGCCTTGTTGGGTGAAACAAATGCTCCAGTAAAGAATGAGGCTTAAAGTCACATCAGAAGTCCTTGGTAAATTCTTATTTTACCTTTTTCTGATATTTTGTTTTAAAACAAAATGATCCAGGGCCTGAAGAATCCCTTCCCTCATAGCCCCATGTACAACTGCTTTAGGGCTGGAAACTGTGCTGGGTGGGTCCTGAGCACCCCCTGCTGCCCAGCCCTTGCTCTACCAAGAGATTTATGCCTGGCGAGATTTCTTCTGGTCTTAGAAAGTATCTTTCCTTCTCTAACCCAGTAGTAAATGCTGAGTTCAAGTTCAAAATGTTTCTTCAGTGACAAAATATACATTTAAAACAACTCTGGATAGAGTGAATTTCCCTTATATAAACCATATAATTATCTAAATTGTGACCCCAATAAGATATTTTTTAAAAAATCAGCCAGAAAACCCTACCCAGGTGTTACCAGATGCTCTGGTACAGTTATATATTCGTTGGATCTAGAACCATTTGGAAATTTTGAGAGGATCGCTTTATCTTTTTTGGAAACGTGATGAAAGTTCAAATCAGACAGTACCTTCAAGACAGATCCCAATGACTCAAAGCATACAAAATTGATGCAAATTCATACCCGCACTCATATTCCAACAGGCATATCACCCAACCACTGTGAATAATGTTAAAATAATAAGCCCCTAATTTTACTTCTTCATAGTATCTAGAACATGGGAGGTGCACACCACACATACATTAGGCCTACGTATGTGACTTACTTCTAAAAATGGACCTAAAGAAAACAGGATGAAAGATAAGTCTTGGGAAGTTCAACCATGTTGGGCTCATCTGTTCTCACCTGGGAACCCTGCAGATGCTTCCTGAGAATTTTATAAGAGGACAAAGAAGGAGATAGCTACCTGTTCTAGGTCTGAAAGTTGTTGGTGTTAGAACCTTCACAGTGTTTTACTATCCTAAAGCTTTTCTTTTTTGTTGTCTATGAGATTCCCTATGTTTTTCTCCTCAGATAGAGCCTATGCATTGCTACCAGTTCATTATAAATCCAGATTAATTGTATTGATGAGAAGTTAAGGAGTGAGGCAGAGGTTCATGATGGGTTGTCACAATTTAATCCCAGTGCTGTATTGGTCTTCTTCCTCTGAGCTGTGACCTGACCTTTTCATAGAGTAGATGTACAGATGGTTTTCACCTCTTTTTACTACCTTCTGTGGCTGCAGCATCCCAAAACTATTTTCTTGAATCTTACATTTATTGCCTGTATTTATTAATTTGCATTATAAAGGGTATATGGGAGAAGAGGTCTGCAGTGGGAAATATTTACCCTACACAGATTACTGTTATGAAAAATTCTTTCCACTGGATAGTCCATCTGTAGAAGACTCTGGGTGTATGTCAGTAAATAGTCCTGGACTTTTCAGAGCCAGTAGGGTATTTATTTGCACTGTCACCATGAGAACATGTAGGGTCCTGGAGGAAAAGTCACTGAATTGCAAGGTATGTGGACCCTGGAAACTCTTCCTCCCTTGCTAGTCTATACCTGTCTGCCAGACATTCAAGTTAATTACCCTGTAAGTGTCACTAACTGTGTAACACTCCAGAAGTTTCTAATCCAGATAAGTTGTTCTTTCCTGTGATTCTGGCTGCTTCTGGCTTTCTAGTTCTTGGAGGAGGTAGTTTACCTGTAGTAATGCTTTCTGATGAATTTTTAAAAGCATCTTTTTCTAAATATTTGACATTCATTAATGCATTTGAAGATGATGGATTAAAATGCAAAAGTTCCCTGAGGTCATCTTTGCACTATTACTTGAAACAGGGATTTTATTTCACTATTTATAATTGACATTGGGCTAACATAACTTAATGTGCAGAGACACTGAAGAATGACCAAACACTACACCTGTGAAAAAGTCTCAACAATTTCAATTTTCTTCCATAGAACCTGAAAATCAGAAAGTACAATTAGTGAAAGCTGGTTCTGAAATGCTGTCATGTTCTGAATGATGTCTCTAACCATGGGCTGTAACAAGCAGCTGCCCTGCGACCTCACACCCAGAACAGGGAAGGTGATTTTTTAAGATCAAGACACAACAATTACAAAGCTATTCCCAGGTGAAGTGCAGAGAAGAGCTAAGGAAATGGAGGTGTTCTTACATTCTCAGGTTGCACTAGACTTTGAGGAAAAGTTACCCTGTGAAGGGAAGTGGTCTACCTGTGAGAACATTACCTCTGCAATGTCTTCAGTAAGCATTGGCTAGGTGGAGAAGATATTTCCTTCTGTATGACTAATGAACTTGCAGAGTTTTGAAATCACTTCTTGATATTAATAGAATTCATACGTTGCATCCTTACTCATAATATTAATATAATTGTAGAAAGAATCTTAGTTGGGGAGGTAATTAAAATTAATTGAGATAGTAGATGTGAGGTACTAATGAAACAATTGTTATTTTTTGAAAATGGGCTTTATGTTTTAGAATAGTTTTTTGTCATAGCAAAATTGAGCAGAAGGTCCAGACATGATCAACATATATCTCTTGCCCCCACATATGCACTGCCTTGCCCATTGTCAACACCCCCCACCACAGTGGTACATTTATTGCAGATGATGGCCTCACATTTAACGTCAGTATCACTTAGAGTCTGTAGTTTACATTAGCGTGCACTCTTGGTGCTGTGCATTCTGTGTGTTTGGAATGTTTTATAATTACATGCATCTACCTCTGTGTTATCAAACAAAGTAGTTTCAGTGTCCTCAAAGTCCTCTGTGGTTTGCTTACATATTTCTGTCTCTCCTTCAACTGCTGGCAAGCATGGACCCTTTTTTACTGTCTCCATATTTTTTTGCCTTTTTCATATTTTATACTTGAAATCCTATAGTATGCAGCTATTTCCTACTGGCTTATTTCACTTAATAATGCGTATTTGAGTTTTCTCCATGACTTCATTGCCTTTATAGTTCATTTTTTAGTGTTTAATAATATTATATTGTATGGAAGTACATTTCACTTATCCATTCACCTGTTGAAGGACACAGGGTTTATTCCAATTACCATAAGAAGCTGCTGTAAACACACCTTGCAACTTTTTGTATGAACACATTTAAACGCCTTCAGGTAAAAAATGAAACAATTCCTTGTGATTGTTGGATCATATAGTAAGAGTATGGTTAATGTTGTAAGAACCTCCCAAATTATTTTCCAATGTGGCTGCACCATTTTGAATTTTCTGCAACAATTAATTAGAGTTTCTTTAAATATTGTTATATTGTTAGCTTTAAGAGGCAGATCTCTTTCTAACTCTCTCTCCCCATATATAATACAGTTGACATGCTAGAAAATTTCCCTTCACAACAGACAGCTAACAACATTATGTTACATATTGATCTTGTACTTTCCAGTTTCCAGCTTCCAGAATTTTAACAAAATTGATTTCAGATGTTTACACCACCCAGTCTATGACATTTTATTATGGCAGCCCAAATTACCGTTGCCAGAGATAGTTCATGGGAATGATAAATGCCCTGCTTCTGTAACAAATACGTACAATGTGTGCATTGCTTTGGAACTGGATCATAGGTAGATGTTAAAATATTTTTGAGGTGAATGAAAAAAAACTAAGAATTCCCTAATCACACTGGACATCAGAATGTTGACGAGGGCTCAGAAAGTAAGGGTCAGAACAAGAGAGTGAGAGATCATCTGTGTAAAGAACAGACTAATAGCCATGATCAGAATGTTGGCAGAAATATGGACATTAAAGGCACTTCTGATGAGATCTCAATAAAATGAGGACCTCAGCATTGGTAGCTGGAAGGAATAAATTCTCTTGTCATAAATTGTCAAATACCCTGAGGAATTGGGTTTGTTTTCCATTTTATTGTGAAAGGTAGACCATCACAATCATAAAATTGGATATTTAGCTGAGGTGATTTCAAAACTAAGAGTGCAAAGAGTACTTTGCTTACTCCTGACTGCTTATGGCAATTTGTCATAGAAGATAGGTGAATTGAAGAGAGATTTACACAAAACAGCATATAAAAATATCTACTTTTTCTCAATTTGCAATTTTTATAGTGGCAAAATACATATAGAATAAATGTGCCAAGGTATCTTTTTATCATTTACTTTTATTTTAAAATTGTGAGATACAATTCAGGGTCAGGCATACAAATATACATTGTGCAGGTCCTGTGGTTGATGAGGTGTGCCCCTCTTTCTCCAGGCAGATGTGGCTATTGCCAATCCCACCCCCGTGCCCCCCATCCAGAGTTTCACTCTACTGTTAATCCTTTTCTTATACTGTTACGATGCACACATACGTGTTTATTGCAGCATTGTTCACAATATCAAGAGCATGGAACAAACTGTGCTGCCCATCAAAAGAGGACTGGATGAAAAAAAGTTGTAAATAGCTGGGCTCGGTAGCTCAGCCTGTAATCCCACACTTTGGGAGGCTGAGGTGAATGGATTGCCTGAGACTGTGGGTTTGAGACCTGCTTGGGCAACTTAAAAAGACGCCATCTCTGCAATGAATCAAAAATTAGTCAGGCGTGGTAGCTCATGCCAGTAGTTCCAGCTACTTGGAAGGCTGAGGCAGAAGGATCTCCAGAGCCCAGCAGGTCGATGCTGCAGTGGCCAGGAGTGGTCAATGCACTCTGGTCTGGTTGACAGAATGAGACTCCAAATCAAAAAAACCCCCACAAGTTATACATATACACATTGGAAAAATACGCAGCCATAACGAAGAACAAAATAAATCTCTGAGAGAACCGTGGGTCTTTAATTCAACCTCTGTAGCCCTGTGTCCTGCTTGTTTTCGGAGTCCATAGGGAAGACATCAGAATACCTGGAAGCTGGGAGGTGTGTCGTACCACCCTCTCGGGAGCCCCTGCCCTTTTTCTTCTGTGTACCTCAGGATCTCTTTGATTTGTGGATTTCACCATGTCCCTGAAGTGGGTTTGCCTTGTCCTTTGAGATAGTTTTTTTATCCTTCACAACTGCATGATCATCAAGAAGACTAAAGTCGTTTCTGCCTTTTCCCCTCAAAAACTGTGGTGTGTCTAAATGTGTACAGAAACCAATGGCCAAACTAAATTTGATTTATTGAAAATTACTAATAAATATAAAACTTGACTTCCAGCAAGATGGTGATGGGGCAACCTGGTCTATGAAACCCTCTGCAAAGGAGAACTGCAGTCGGTCTCTGGCTCTCTCCCCAGGGACTGCAGACCCCAACATCGCAGCTTGCTCTTCACACAGAGCTCAGCTATTGCCACTGCTGGAGCTCCACAGCAGTCTGGATAGTTACTGCAGCACAGACACAGCAGTCACTGGCGCTGCCACTGCCTCTGCCACCATAGCACATCACACCACCCAGCCTGAGGCGATCCATGACTTCAGTCCTTGAAGCCCCTGTGGGCAAGATCTGCAGGGATAGCTGCCACCTCTCCTGTGACCAGGACGTCCTGGTCTGCCGTGGGTCTCCTTGTGTGTGCCCTGAGGCAGGTTTCCATCTCCAGCCTCTGCCTGGTTCCTGTCTGGCCCCACCCCTTCTGGGGCGATCAGCTGAGATAACGCCACCTGCTGGCGATTTAAGGTAACAAAACTGAAATGGGAGAAACAAGCTTGAAAAACAGACACAGGCCAGAGTGGTGAACAGGGGGTGATCTGAACTGTCCTTCACAGCAGGCTGGGGCAATTGACCCTAACTGTGTAATAATTTACCAGCTTGACAAGAAAGCTAGAAATCAGAGCTGAAAGGACATTGGACTTAAACAAAGGTCTCATAGTGTGCTTGATTGGTTCTGTTAGTTCAATGACTTAATTCTATTCTTACTGTATTGCTCCTTTTTTTTCGTCTTCCTTTTCTTCTCTTTTCTTCTCTCTATAAACCAGATCTTTGTATACAGGAACAGCACACCAATAAGGTGGTTGGTTAGCTTGAATGTTAGCATCATTGTATTTTTTTTGTATGGGAGTTGGTTGCTCTGTAGCTGTGGTCTATTGTTTTAATCTGTTTCAGTATAGGTATCTCTCTCCATTTGTTGGTACACTCGTTTGTTTCCCCCCTTACTCCTCTATCTCTCCACCCCCCCTCTTCAACCCACTGTCTGCTCCATTCCCTTCCCTTGGCTAACCAAATTTTATTTCAGTGAGTAAACATACAACCCCACTGCATGGACAGATTCCAAGGCAGTGGGAAGGAGGTCTCAGATTATCCATACACCTGTCAGCGAATACCAGAACTTGCAGATAGATTTTGAATCTCAGATTCCCCTTTAAGTAAATCTCAAAACTGCAAAAAAGACCACCCCCAACCTACAGTGCAACCCCAGAATTGGACAAAGTAAGAGGGCATACATAACGAATAGGAGATTGAGCAAACAGAAGTAAAACCAATCCTTCTACCCCTGAGTAACAGAATTAAAGAAGATGGTGATGTGGAGGGAAGAAAAAAGTAGGGAGTGGGGAAAAACCACAAAATGAAGAAAAACCAGAAGAAGAATATAGGTCTCACACAGATCTCTGGGAGATCAGACACTGAGAAAACAGATTCTGGAACACAAACAATGAAGAGTCTCCAGAATGACTGGTTGCATGCAACAAACACAGACATCAAGACATTAATAGGAAGAATTAAAAACTTGAGGAGAGACAAGAGAAAAATAGGAAGGAGCTGATGTCAGAAATAACAGCAGTAAAGAATACTGCAATGGAAATGAATAACAAACTAATAAGCATGGAAAGCAGAATTAGCCAAACAGAAGAAAGAATCTCAGAGCTCGAAGACAAAAACACAGAACTAACCCAAACTGTCAAAAGCATAGAAAAGAAGCTCAAAAAGACAGAACAAAACCTGTAAGAGATGAATGATCACTTCAAGAGACCAAACCTAAGAGTAATTGGGCTTCCTGATGAAGAGAGAGAAACAGAGGCCACACTGGAACAAACATTTCATGAAATCATTAAAGAAAACTTCCCTCAACTCATCTAGGATGAAAAAATTCAAACAAAAGAGATTCAGAGAGCCCCTGCAAGACCACAAATGAGAAGACCAACTCCCAGACACATAATAATTCGCCTAAACAAAGTAGTTATAAAACGAAGAAATCCTAAAGGCAGCAAGAGGAAAAGGACAGATTACCTACCAACGAAGACCAATTAGAATAACAGCAGATTTATCTACAGAAACCCTTCAGGTTAGGAGAGCCTGGAGCCCTATGTTAAAAGTTCTAAAAGATAAACATTTTCAACCAAGAATAACCTATCCATCCAAACTAAGCTTCATTAGTGAGGAAGGATTGAAATGTGTTTCAGATATACAATCCCTAAGAACATACGCTGCCACCAGACAACCTCTACAAGAAATACTTAAGAAAGTACTGAACATTGAAGAAAAAGAAAAAAAGAACAACAACATTCTTCACAAGAGTACAGGCAAAAGATTAAAAACAAACATGAACAAACTTCAAAACCCAAAGAAAGACAACAAACAAACAGGAAAATCAACTCTGTAAGAACCGTATAACAGGGATCAACTCTTGCATTTCAATTATTAGCCTAAATGTGAATGGACTGAAAAGACATAAAATTGGAAAATGGATAAAATATCATCAGGCAACAATCTATTGCCTCTAAGTGACTCAACTCTCTAAAGCGGACACTCACAGACTCAAAGTAAGAGGATGGGATACAAACTTTCAGGTGAATGAAATACAAAAGAAAGTAGGAGTAGTAATATTAATTTCAGACAAATGCCCTTCAAGCTATTAAAAATAAAAAAAGATACAGAAGGCCACTACATAATGATAAAAGGCTCAATCCACCAACAAGAAATATCTACACTAAACATATAT